>NW_009258621.1:2076464-2136339 GCF_000687185.1 Egretta garzetta
AGCCTGGAGAAGAGGAGGCTGAGGGGAGACCTTATCGCCCTCTACAACCACCCAAAAGGAGGTTGTAGCGAGGTGGGCGTTGGTCTCTTCTCCCAAGTAACAAGCAATGGGACAAGAGGAAATGGCCTCAAGTTGCACCAGGGGAGGTTTAGATTAGATATTAGGAAGAATTTTTTCACTGAAAGGGTTATCAGGGTTTTCACTGGAACAGGCTGCCCAGGGAAGTGGTTGAGTCCCCATTGCTGGAGCTATTTAAAAGATGTGTAGATAAAATGTTTAGAAACATGGTTTAGTAGTGGACAGGTATGGTTGGACTCAATGATCTTGAAGGTCTTTTCCAACCAAATGATTCTATGGTTCTATTAGTAGATTGAATGCATTTTCATTCCAGGTACACTGTTGTGCCTTTCTGCTATAAATGGCTCTGCCTTGTGAGGGTAATCCTGTCTGTACCCATGGGAAGAGCAGAGCTCACAAGGTGGAGTTGTACCAATCACGGATGTAAACTAAATACTACCATAGGATGGGGTAAGCCTCGAGGAACATGCTTACCTGTTATTTTCAAACATTGGGTGCACCTGTGGCTGGTGTCTCATCCATATTCACATATCTGGAGGCTGGCTCTGCTTTTGCCCTTAGCTGCCAGCCTCTATCCCATGGTGAGCCAATTGGTAAAATGACCAATCCCCCTCTCACATACGCTATCCACAGGGGTTGGTTTGGTTGCCTTTTCCCCCTCCACACAGCATTCATCTGTATTCATTTGCATAAACCAGTTTAGCACTTACAGTAGTGTCAGCAAAGAATGTTCTGAGAATGGAAATGAGAAAATGTGAAAAGCAGAGCATAATTAACCCCCTGTTTAGCAGACCATCACCCCCTAGCTTGAGGAGAAGACCATGCAGCTTCTTTTCAACCACAGGTACTGGGAAGAAGAGTTTTTATTCCCAACCAAAAGGCCTGAAAAGCACCATCTTCCACTAAAGCAACAAAAAAGGCTGGTTTGCCTTAGCAAGAGCTTGAGTTGTGGGTATGTCCGCTTATGAACTTACAAGCCTGCTCGGTTCTATGGCTGATTTCTCTGCTTTTTTTTGCCTCTTTACTGTGTTGAATATTGTTGGCATAAGAATTCTTACACAAAACAGAGAAATGATCTGATGTTTTAGATGTCAGTTACATCTGCATGGCAGCCCAACACAAAACATATGTCATCTTTCAGCATTTCAGTTGTCATTTTGCTCCTGAGCAACGCGGATGTTTTCATCAGCTTTTTGCAAGTGTGGCAAAAAGTGATTCAGTTATATAAAGCAGAGAAAGGGTTTTCCCAAATGCTTCTGCTTACACAAAAGAGCTCTCAGAAAAAGATGTAGCCATGCTCAACACTGAAGGGAGAGCTTTTAAAATTACTATTAACCAAAAGCTTCTGTCTTTGAGCTTCAAGGAGATGTTGGGGCTTTTTTCCTTTCACAATCTTTCAGCTGTGCAGGTACTGATACTTTTTTTCCATGTTTGGGGTTTTTTCTTATTATTCATCTGATTTTTTTGTTCCTTTCTTAGCTGAAAAAAATCTGCCTAATGCCAGCTGTTTGTTAACATCTCTCTACTTATTAATGGCCAATGAAATGTCATGGTGCTTGCTTTGCATGCAACCAATTAGTCTGTGTAGAGAGTGCAAAATCAGGGAGGGGTGACCCCTAGAGAAAAGAATGTTGCTGTTTGAGTCATAATCAAATATTCTTGCAGGAGCGAAAGACAGCTTCAAAGAGGCAGATGTGGAATTAGATGCCGAACTGCGTTGATTTGGGATCAGACATACAGATTTAACAGACCGATGGAAGTGCCACACTGGAAATTACTTTGCAAAAGTATACTTTGCAGACACACATTAAGACTTCAGATAGTGGTCTTCTTATATCTTTGCTAGTAAATTCATGCTTTTATGGATTATAACTTACTGGAAATAAATAACATACTTCCTGTTATTGTAGTGATAGCTGGTATGGCACAAGACAGAGATGACTATTCAAATTATTTACTAATATAGATTGGCAGAGCTCTGCTTTACAGAAAGGGAGAAATTGTTTCAGTAGTTTTTTACTTCTCTTCTTAGTTAACTATCTTGGATGTTGGTTCAGTAATCTTTTGTTGCAGGGCAGCAACTCTGGGCAAAAATAGAAGTTTTACTGAAAGAAAGTGCATATATTTTTGGCTAGTCCAAAATTATTTTATTTTCTGTCTCAGATTCACCAGAAAGTTTCAGCCTGGGAAAATATTGGTTAATCAGTCAAAGCATATTAGGAGAGTAATGGATATATTAAAAAAAGAAAAAGAAAAAAAAAAAGAAAGGAGGTGCTGACAGTATATATATATTATCTAGAGACCCAAAACTTAGAGGATTCACCCAAGATGTGACAAAACCAGGACTGATTCTTTCTTCTTCTTAAGGGAATTTGGACCCATATTTCCTATTTCCATGGAGAGTTTCTAAGATTGTGGTCTGGAGTTCTGGTCTAGTTCAGAAGAAAAAGGGTTACTCAAGTCTATCCTCAGGTTGCTTTTCCACATTTTATAAATTTTACCTGGAATAGGGATTGAAAGTAATGTCCTCTATCATTCAAATAAATCTCATAACCACTGGGTTATAGGGTAATTTTCACTCTTTGCCTCATTGAATATTTGAAGATGTTAAACACATTGCCAGGTGAGATAAGGAAGACTAGTATCTGATTCATGAAAGGGGTGACTCAGGCTGTGCTATGTGGTTGGAGGAGTGCATGCATGCATCTGTCAAAAGACCAGATGGCAGCTGGAATAGGAACCTATAAAGTTTGAATTTGTGATAGCATGAGCAAGTGACCAAAAAAGCATAGATAATTAATTCTACAGGGGCCAGTTTACTTTCCAGGCAAAAAAATGCATGAAGAAGCCAGTGGGTTCATTTATGTCCTAGTGATAGATACAGCCCAGCAGAGTCTCCCTGCAAGCAAGATGATGGAAGTAGCAACCTGTTGCTCTGCAGTGCTCTCTTAAGGTTCCTGTCTTGCATACACTAATCTTTCTGCTTCTTTCTTGATCAAAAGCTGTACCCCTAGCAACACATTCTAACCCGTGGCAGTTCTGAACTCAGTGAAGCCTTCTGGCATTACAGGGTAACTCTTGGATGACTGTGTTGAAAAGTATTTTCCCTTTTTATGCTTCATTTCTGGTAGGATTTGTCAGACCAACTTTGCTAGCATTGAGGCAGCCATTGAAACAAACTCATGTTTAAGATTCATGTGCTTCTGTAAGTTCTTTGAGTAGATGATTTTTTGCCTTCTGAGATTTCCGTCTACATTTGGTAAAGGTCCATACATACCAGAGTAGACTCTTATGCTTGTGTCTTTTATAATATATGTCTGGAATTTCACCCAGAAGATTAAACTATAGTATCTGGTTGATTTACACCTAGTTTTGAATCAAGAGTATGTTCCATCCGCTTCATAAATTATGCCAGTTGCTAATTTTTCTTCCTATTAAAGAATGAAAAGTCTGCGTTAAAGTTAAAAAACCCTTGAACTTAATTACCTTTCAAGCAAAATCTAAATCGTTCTGAAGGCTTGAAAATACTTGGTTAGGAACAGTTCTTCTCTACTTCATCACTTAAATGAAAGCAGAGACTCTTGTATTCTCACAGTGCTCCAGTCTCACTGGATTACTCTGTTCTCCATCCCGTATCTACAGGCTGCATCTTAATCTTACCGAGATCTAAATTTTTTGAGGTTTCTGTCACTAATGATAATATCCAACATGGCACGTTTCAGTAGGCATAACTCCTGCCCCGTTGTTTACTTGATTTTCCAAGAAACTCAGATTAGCTTTCTCTCATCAGTGCAGTGTCTGCACTAATGTGAGTTTGAGTTATAAATGTTCAGAAAATTGAGAAGTACACAATGACGGAAAAGCGCTAGCCAAATAGCTCTTGGTGGAGTAGCAATATGTGGAATCATAGGTCATAGAATCATAGAATCATAGAATGTTTAGGAGAGAAAGGGACCACTAGTGGTCATCTAGCCCAACCCCCCTGCAGTGAGCAGGGACACTGCTATCTAGATCAGATTGCTCAGAGCCCCATCCAACCTGGCCTTGAATGTTTCCAGGGATGGGGCCTCCACTACCTCTCTGGGCAACCTGTTCCAGTGTTTTACCACTCTCACTGTAAAAAATTTCCTCCTTACCTCTAGCCTGAACCTACCCTGTTCTAGTTTAAAACCATTTCCCCTTGTCCTAACACAGCTGGCCCTATGAAAAAGACGTTCCCCATCTTTCCTATAGGCCCCCTTTAGGTACTGGAAGGCCGCAATCAGGTCTCCCCGTAGCCTCCTTTTCTCCAGGGAAAAGCGCTAGCCAAATAGCTCTTGGTGGAGTAGCAATATGTGGAATCATAGGTGCTGTATGTATTCAAAGTAAGAAAGAGCAGCAGAGAAAATACAACCAGTGCATGGGACATCTGAAAATTCATAAAAAATTAATTTGTGGGGGAGGAATGAAATTTTCTGGGAAAGTAATAGCTTCTTATTTATGGCCTTACTTGTTCATTGACAGTGAGCTTTTTCTGGCCTCCAGGCAGGGATTGCTACTTAGATGACTCCTCCTGCTGCTCTGACTTGTTCACATCATCCCAGATAGTGTATGGCCATGAAATGAATTCAGTTGGACACTGAGCCAAGCTGTTTCAGTAGGAATTCAGGACACATTATAATTTGTCATTTTCTTTGGATCCCAGCCTTGGGCTGCGCAATGAAATATAATCAAGTTCTGTAGAGGGGTATAACACAAGGAAGCAACTCTTTGCTTAACAGCTTCACATTTAAAGACTAAGCTGAATGAATTTGGATATTTTTAAAAGGAAAAACTTGAAAAAACCTTAACTCCAATACAGGTTTTGATCTTTTCGTAACAAATTTGGGTGCTTGCAGAAAAGAGCAATAAAACATGGCTCTCGCCTCCATGTCAGGTTCCAGGTTCAAATCTGGCCCTACTAAAAAGCCACAGATGTAAGATTTGTTTGTTTCCTTTGTGAAGTGACTTGTGATTCAGGCTCCTAGAAAATCAAATACTTATGGTCTAGACACTGCAGCTGTGGTGTTTCCCAGCTGTTTTCTCAGGGCAGACCAAGGAGTAGGTGGATGTGCCACTTGACAATGAATTGTCTTTTGAGGTGTATGAGTCAAAGCCGAGGCCCTGTGAGCAGGTATTTAATTGATTTCTTGTCTCATTCTCCTTTTTATCAAAAAAAAACCCAACCAAAACAAACCCAAATCAAAAAAACCCACCCACAACAAAGATAGTTTTAGGGGAAGTTTAGGGGAACCAGGAAAGGAGAAAACAAATATAGGCTAAACTGGTTTTTAGTACAGATTTGAGTACACAGTGGTGTAAAAACTCTGAGAAGTCAGGAATATCATCATCCCTTTTATGGCTGCATCTGTTCATCACAGCAGTTTTTCTGGTTTATTGGAAGAAGGACCACCCCCACTGAACAAGCATGTTCAGGTGCTTTGTACTGCCAGCCCCAAGGACTGGTTAGTCTATATAGCAGGGTAAAATGCTCTTCTTTACTGGCATCTTTAATACCTAATGTAACTCTGTACTAAAAGGGCACCTTTTTCTGCCAGGCTAGTCTTGTGCTCTACCTTTTTCCCCATAAAACCCAGTTTGTGCCCTTTTACTACTAGGAAGCCTTCTGGTACCTGGCAGAGTTGTCAGCTCCACCCTGTGTGCAGAATCTGTATTAAGGACCATTAGTGATTCACTAAAAGTGAAAATCATCTTATAGTGGTTGTGATTTTACATGGCATTTTACAACATCTGTTTTCTGCTGACGTTACTTAATAAGTACAGTCTAGCCTCATGTTGAAGAAAAGAAATGCAAAGGTAGAACTAGACAACAGCAGAAATTAGGGAGGCAGTGAGTATTTCTTGAGGATGATGGGTAAAATTATTTAATGAGTTTTGAAGGAAATGCATGATTTGTGGCCGAATAGAGGATGTTCACCTATGGCAGTATAAGTGCAAGAGGAGCAGTGCTTTGCACCCTTTGTAACAAGACCTTGCAATGTAGATAGAGAAGGAGCTGAAGAAGGCATGAAGTTACCTTCTGCTTTGAATGAGATGACTATTACTTTAAAACTGGTTAATTTAAAGGCAAAAAGCTAATGTATTGTTTGGAGCTGGGAATTTGCCTGAAATCCCAAGCCAGTGACAGAACGAGTGGGCTTCAAGGCCTGAAAGTATGGCTTAAAATAAACCATCCTCTTTTCATCCATTCATCTCTACTGAACAGATACACAGGTGCAAAAACCAAGGCACAAAACAATTCAGTGCTTTACCTGAGACCGCATCAGAGCTCACAGAGAGAAGAGGTTTCATTACTGAGCTGGGCTGACTAAAGACCTAGACTGTAAGGGAGGGGAATCAGGTTAGGAACTTATCTCTCTCCAAGATTTCCCTCAACATGAGGCTGCAGAAGCAGCGGTTAGGAAAGCCACCTCCAAGGTGTAACCTGGAGTGGGTTTATACCTGTGGAGCTGTAGGGTATTTAGGAGACCCCATAGTGTACACTGAGATATGTCCGCTCACTTGGATGCATCTAAGTGTGGGGGGAGTCACTTAGTCACAGTCTGGGGGTTGTTTCCCCTGCCACCACCCTCCCTAGGGTCTGGCACACACATGACTCCACACAAAAGGACTGAGTAGCTGTGGGGGTGCCTGCATGCCCTGAGCAACCTGGTCAGAATAGTCACTGCAGCTTCTCTGCATGCCCAGGATTCTCCTCCTCGGCTCACCTGCGTTCTTCTGTATGTGTGTGTGTCTTTCCCTCTTGCAGAAAATCTTCCTTCTGGCTTTTACTGTTCCTTTGAAGAAGGAGACTGTGGCTGGATGCAGGGCTCTTCTGCATCCCATCCTTCTCCATGGCGGATTGGCAGCCCGGAGCACAACCGTTTTCCTTCAATAGAAGGTGTGTGAGACTAAATAAGTAAGTCCATAAAATGAACAGTGGAGAGAAAAAAAGGTGCACAAATGGTGGGGAGAGGGAATAAAACACAAGGCACTTTTTCATATGTATTTATGACAGCCTCCAGTTAAACAAAAGCCATCTTTCTACTCTAAGTGCTTTGAGCTAAAGACTATCCTGCTCACTTTCTGTCTTGAGGGTATAGACTGGTACTTCAGGTCTCCACAATTGACACTAGGTACTAATCGTGACCCTTTCTAAACAACTTCACACCAAGTATTCATCTGAATGACCCTCCTCCATACTGATCTGATTTTTCCTTTCCGATTTTCCTGTTTACTTCCTGTTTCTCTGTTCTGCTTCTTTTTTCCCCCTTCTGATTTCCTAATTTTTCTTCTCTTTGCTCCATTGTCCCTTGAGTTCCACTTCTGTGTATATTACTCTATACTTGGTTCCTCTAGCCAAATCCCAGTAGTAATTTCTAATCTTTCTTGTACTAACTATTGAAGGTTTATACCTTGGGCATTGAACCGATTGAGTTTTTGAACCATTGAACTGCTGGTTGAGTTTTGGCAAACAGGCTACCTGCCAGGATAAGCTTTTTCCTAATGCAATAATGTAAATCATTGGAGGCATTTATTGCTGAGGCACAGAGTGTCTAAAGGGATACAATAATAACAGCAGAGTTAATGGTGTATAATCCCAACATTGCTTTAGAAAGTTCGATTGGGGGTTAAATATGAAGAGTAAGATCCTCTACTTTTGTGTGAACTGGTATAGGCTACAGTGCATTTCCGCTGTCTGATGGCTCAGCCCACAGTATTACAGACCACAAAGTGATGGAAGCATAGGTAAACATAAAGGCAAAGAGCCAGAAAGAGGGTACTGTGGGGAGCTGGCAATAAAGTGTTGGTTCGTGATTTGTCTATGCTGTAGAGGCAATTTCAATGAAAGTCCAAATAACTGGGCTGTAAATAGTGGTACCCTCCTGAGCTGAAATAGCGCAAATACACACCTTTTCATGCAGAGCTGCCAAGGAAAAACTCTAGTGTTACTACTGCCCTTGTTCCTCTTGTTACAACAAATGATTAAAGGAGCAAAGAGGCCTCCAACTGCATTAATATTACTCTGGTGGTATTTTGCCATAGTCGTATTTTGTTTTGGGATTGGCCAAGAAAAATATTGTCTTCCAAGTTACTTTTCGTTCATGAAAGATACATTTTATTATTCAGCCTTGCAAGGAGGATGAATCTGAAGTCGTGGATGAACAAAAGATAGCTGTATGAGGAAGGTAGACAGACTTGTTAAATGTATTTCCTGAGTATGTTTGTTGGGTGAAGCTGTATCGCTAATAAACTGAAAAAGCTTCTGCTCTCTGGCATTCTCCTGTAGTAGGAGCCAGTTAATACAGGTTCCAAGGAGGTTTCACAAACCCTGAAACCAGAAGGTGAATGCTGCAGTTTGACCTTCTTCCTGCTCTTTTATCCAGGTTGTGCACTCCTCCTGAACACCAGCAAAGCACCAGCAGTAGCAAACACTGTCATGACCAGCACTGCATTTCCAGCTCCTTTGAGGAACTCTCCCTGCGAGGCAAGTCCTAATGTTCTCTTTTCTTTTGCAATTTACAGAGCTTTTTTGTGTGTCTGACTCTGGTTTTCAAATATAGGCACTGGGTCAGTAGCACAGCAACCACTTTCTCTGATGTCTTATCTATAACATATACTTACTTAATGCCCCTGTGTACAGGGGAAAGATATGGTTAGGTGCTTAAAATGCCACAAAATGTGCTCTGAAAAGCTAGGCATATCTTGTCCTCATTGTATGGCCTCGCATGATATACTACAGTCTTCAGAATTAGGTGTATATGTTGTAAAGGTAGGGCAGCCAGCATGACATAAACACGAAGAGGAAGCAGCTTACTGCATGAACAAACATATTTGCAAGATCCAAGAAAGAATCGGCTTCAGGACTTCGCCTGAGCTGCTCAGAGAACACAGTGCATAGTTTCTCTATCATGGCTGGGATGTGAGATGGCAGGTCTTCATCATGCTGCACCTCAAACCTACCAATTCTCAGGTAGGCCTTGTTCATAGCTGTGCTGAAGTTAACAGCAGCAGAGATTAATTCATGTAGAATGGAACATTAACTTAAGCAAGTGTATCAAGGCTTGCCAACCCTGCACAAATGGTTGTCATTTCTGAGTCAGTTGTACTTAACCCTTAAACTGCAGATTATGGAAAGACGACCTGTCTGCATCTTTTTACTCTAGTCTATAGCCTCACAGATTATATTTTTACTGATAGGATTTATTAATGTCTTAAGACTTTGAGCTATGGCTAGTGACTTAGAGCATTTCACATCTTGAATGGTCACCCTGAAATGTCACACAAGCTCCTGCATCCTGAAACAGAGGGATTTGGGAAAATTGATCCTAACAAAGCACAGTTTGGTGTTTGTTGGTTGAACACTGAACGGACAAAAGAATCAGATTCTCCCTGTTCCACTGATCTTAAAATGCAGAAAGGACAAGAAGGGATGCATTAGAAAGTTCTCTGGAATGGAAGTACATAGGAAATGGTGTTTCTTTGGCTTAAAGTTTGGTTTGGTTCACTTCTGTTGGATATCTCAGTTCATATAGCAAAGCGCATCTGGTTTTGCACTCTTGATATATTCATGTCCTCCTTCTTTAGGAAATACATTCTACCTTGTTTTTCCTCCCTTCTGCAACAGAGACGTATGCAGGTTCTGAATATTTTAAGACCTTGTTCTGCCATGAACCAGCAAGAGCGAGTGTTTTTCATAATCCACCTGACATGGGAATCAGAGTGAATGATTTCCCAATATGTGTATTTTTTTTTGCGTGTGTGTATACAACAGTGCAAATAATTAAACTTGCCGTCAGGGGAGAAGCTGCCATGTATTTCATCTGCTCACATGCCATCCCACCTCCGTCACTCCCCTTGGCACTTAAAAGGCATCCGGACGCATCCAGCATTGCAGCTGTCGGTAATAAAGAGTGAAGGAGTTTGGCAAGGGTTTTGTCTCTTGCCTTTTCATATAGTGTAAAAGCTTCTCTTCTCAATGAGCCCCTGGTGGCTTCAAATTCTATTTTACTGGAACAATCTGTCTGTGAGCAGAATAATTTAATTCCACTTTTCAGCACAACACAAGAGGAGAAAGGAGATATTCCCCCCCTACACACTTATTCCTCCAGTAGGTGCCAACAAACTTCCTTATAGTGAAATTATAGTCAGAAAAGAGCTTGTGAAAATACCATAATGCTGTCCTGTATTTATTCACCCTCAATCACCTCCTGATTGAACTGGCTCAAGTTCAAGCACTAAAAGATGAGTTTTCTTCTACCTGTCACTGCTGACAGCTCCACCTGGCATGTCACAACCAGGACAGATTCTCTGGCAACTGAAATCCCACTGACAAAACTCACTCGTGATTCATGTGGCAAAGGGATCTCAGTAAGTGCGTGCATATTAGACCCATTTATTTTTCCACAGTCAGAGTAAGCCATAAATCTGCTGTCCCTCTTGTATTTGATGCAGCTCACGTGCTCCTTTAGATACCTGCTTGCTCTCCTTGCATCTTCACTTACATAGCGGCTAGTTCTGACAGCTGATTCCAGTACCCCAGAGAGATTTGGCTCAGATTCACATCCTGCACTAATATATATTAATGATGAAGACTGTCCTTAAGCCTGTCATTTAACATCCTTCCTCCTCCTTGTATGCCATGTGTACACCAGTATCAACATGACTAGCTCAGCTGAACTCCTGGGGATGAGACTGAATGTGCTGCCCCGGCTGCTCAGCTTGCTCACCTCTCCTGGGTGAGTGAAGCTTGCCCCTGCTCTGTGTACAGGACTTTATCAAAGGCCATGTGCTGCAAGCCCTGAAAGCAACAGGGAGGCCAGCAGACGTATCCACTTTGTTGATCTTGATTCCCCTCTCTTCTTTCCCTGCTACGGGGAAGCTCTGGGGCACTACTAGACCCACTGTTTGCTGAAGCTACTATTTTCCCCCTTATGCCTTAATTTGCTTTTATTTTATCCAGTCCTGTTAGACAATTACACCCACTGTAGCAAATGCTGACACCCTGCTTTTTAGCCTGAGGTGTACATAGGATTTAATTACTTCAACCTCAGCGTGAGGAGCATTACCTGCTGCAGTACTCTTTACCAGGCTGGAGGATTCTGGGTTTTGGCCAGAATGTCCATGGAAACAGGACTCAATGCTGATAAGGAAACAATCAAGCAGTCCACAGTGGGTGCCAGCCATGAAGAGTTTGCTAATGCTTCAGGCTTGTTTTTTCTCCCTCAGCCTGGCTGTTTAATCTTCCACTGTGATAGACTGGCAACGGAGACAACTGAACAGTCTGAGAAAATGACTGCTAACACCCTGGAGATTTGTGGGGTGGCCTGGTCCAAACACCTTCCCTGCTGAGGTTCTGGGCAGCTGTTTGCCACAGTGCTGATGCTAGCATTTGGATACTCTAGAGCCTGGATGATCTTTGGCATATGTATTACCTCTAAGTGCAGGACAAGCGTGACCCTCAATCTTTGTGCTCTCCCCAGCCTGAGGTTGGTCACCAGGAGCGTGCTGGGCTGCTTGCAGGCTGTGCTCCCCTAATGTTTCCCATGCCCTGTGGGAGGCTTCTCATTAACTCAGAAAGGAAAAATCAGCCTGACCTACTCTGTGCTGCCCCACATGCATCAAAAGATGAGAAGAGGGTAAAAATGCATGCAGGAGATACAGTAATAAATACAGCCTGTACTTTCCCACACATGTTTGGGATTGGTCCTAATGTGCCTTGCACTTTGTGTATAGCTTTGTATCACGCTTTGCTCTTGTTTGTTTTGAGCAGCTTTATATTTTCATTTTTTGTTCTTCGGTGCTTTTGGCAGGTCAGAGCAGTTAGTTTGTGATGCTGCCCTTTGTTCTTCTCCAGTCAGTTTTTCTCTTTCTTTTTGTTGTTTTATTAAATCTTGGCTAGAGTATCCTGGCTTCAAAGAATCTCTCTTGTTTGCAGTCCAGACAGTCTTTGTTACCTTTTTTATGTTGCACATTCGGTAGAGTCCTTTGCCTATTGACCCCATTAACTGCGTGTTTAAAACCCAATTTATGTGGCAGAGGGAGACTGTGGCACTTCTACTAAATCTTGGGGGAATGCAGGAAGTGGTACGTGTAGTCCATGAAGAGATGCTCCATTACCCTGCAGTAGCCAGAAAGGGGAGATGCAACAAAAAACTTGGGAAATGCTTCAGGAACCAAACTGAGTCACAGTCATCAAGAGTGAAAATCTTTTAACCCACATGTAAAAGTTCATTGGAAACAAAGCACATGTAATTGAGCATAGGAATGCATATAAAGTGCAAAGAATTAATCCAAGTAGCGGCCTGATTTAAAGGCAGAATTTATAGAGCTTGAGCAATAAAGCACAGCATTTTTCACCCCTTCTCTTCACACTGTGATTCCCCTCCTTTGAGTGGGAATCAGGTGGCCTGCACAGGGCTGACAGGGCAAAGAGGATCATGGGGTGGTTAGGCATTTTCTCATTTTGAAGAAGAAATCCATACATCAGTAGCTGTACTGCTGTCTGGGAATCTGGAAACCACATTGCAATTAAAGCCCAAGAGAAGAGCTGTCATTGCAGACACCACCCATGCAAAACTAAATTGCTTTGCCACAGTTGATAGCCCCTAGGTCCAGACTATATTGGCTACCTACCTCTCAGTACTTCACAATGATGTCAGAGAGCTGACACAAGGGTGTTGCAGATGTCCAGGGAGTGCTCGCCTTCATGTGGAAGCTGAGGACTCAATTCTGGCCCCCCACGTCTGGACAACGAGGCAATCCCATCTTCCTCAGTCCCAGCACTGTTGCTGTACAAGTGCAGAGTCACATACATTGATTTGCTTTTCATCCCATTTTTTGGAGATGCTCCCTGCCATCTGCATCCTCAGGCTTTGAAAGACGCTGTGGTGCCTGTAGATCATAAATCACACCTGTGTCTTCCCAAAGTGTTTGGGCTTCTGTCATAAAAAGATGTAAGGCCAGGTACAGGACTACTGCATTCTGTGAGGGCCTGGTACAGTGTGTACCTGCCTAGGCAGCAGTATCTATCCTGAGAGATTTTGTTTTGTGGTGGATTATGACTGTTACATCTGTTTGAAAGTCACTGCAAAAATGTGAAGAGTCTGGAGACTGAGTTTTAGAAAGGCTGTACTTTGCTCAGCACGAGGGAATCTATGATAGACCTTAGTGCCATATCTGAGAAGTAAAACCCATGCAAGCAGTTTTGGTGTAGGCTGTAATAGAGAAGGAGAATAAGAACAGAGGTGGTGTTGCCTGGATGGTGATGAAATTAGCCTTAAATCTTATTGCATCCATCTCCACAAAAGAAGGTCACTTATTGCAAGAGGGACAACATTGGGATTGGGAACCATATTGTTTCATTCTTCTGTTAGATCCCGGGTCAAACATTGTAAAGGGTATAGTTGTGCTGAAAAGAAAAATGAAAACAGATTCCTGTGATAATAAAAGAGCTTTGTGCTTTTGGCCATGTTTAAAATAATGAAAATTTTTTCTGATGCTATTTTGACATTTCAACTAGCTGTTTCTTAAAAGCCACCATTATGTTATGTAGGTAAGCACTAAACTGAGCCAGGCTTCTTTTAAACCTGAAATTACTTTTTGAACGTAAACATACTCTCTCTAGAAAATAAATATGTTGATGTAAAAGAGTATAGTTGAAGTTTGCCCTCTCGTTTGGGTTTATAGATATAAAGATGTTTTCCTCCTCTGTGGTTGTTAATTCAGTTCTCATTTCTATGCAGAAGTGTTGCATTTTTTTTTAAAGCATGTAAATCAATAATATAAATCATTCCTTGAGTGCATTCTGAGCCCCATGCTGGCACCTGCAGTGCATGCATCTCTTTCTCCTCTATTCCTTGAGCTTTAAATAACTTAGAAGGGTACATAGTAATAACATTGACTCAGAACATTTATGAGCATGAAAAGTGCAACATGGATATGCCTCTAGCACAGGCTTTCATGTGCTTTATTTTGCAGAATGTTGTTAACACCCTTTTTTTTTTTTATTTTAAAGTTTGGTTTTAAAATCTGTACAGCTTATTCACTGTTACCTGTGAATCTTTTCTTGCTTCCTTTGCTACCTGGCTTCTGTGTCATTGGATTGCAGGGTCTATAATATCTGAAATTTCTTGAAGGTCTGGTAATTCCGCAGTACTCTGGCAGCAAAATTATGAACTCTTTCTTTTTCTTTCTTTTTGTTGTCGTCTTTGTTTTTATATTTGTTTGGTTCCTGAAATGAAGGTGCTTTTATTAGGTTCTTGATTTTATAAAAGCAAACAAGTAAGAAATAATGTGAGAATAAATAGCATGAGAATCTGTTCATATAAAATACAAGCTTCTCTTGCCTGCCTAGGTATTTTAAAGCTACATGATCAGATCTGTTAATTGTCATCTTATCATTTACATGAGGTTTTTGCTTGCACATCTGAGTCCTAAGCAAAAGCAGAAGTGTCAGCAGACTACAAGAGAGATTGATCGTGTACAGTTGTTGATCTGGCCAAAAAACAGGAATAAGACCTTTTGGTCATCTTTATAAGAGTCCAAGTCTAAATTGCTGAGCAGACCTAATAGATGTCTCTGCTTGTACTGCTGCACACAACCATTTCCCCTTTCTAGTAAGAAGAACAATATTGCCAATGTGATAATCTTCATGCCTCAAATGTAGTTCATCTTCACATTCAGAACTTACTGAGACTTGGCGAAGGCATCTGCAGCTATCGTCTAATTCTGTTTAAACCATATTCCAACAATGAGGGGTTTTCTAAGCTTTTTAATGCCTGACTTACATTTACTGGGTCGGTGCATTCATATCTGAAAACAACTTCTACTGTTTCCCGTGCAGTGAAAAAGACCCAAGAAAAGAGTTATGTTTTTGAGAAAAATGAATGTCTATTTCAAGAATCCACAGTTCCTGGTCAGGAAAATTTTGAGCAATTCCTTTGAGCAAGTATTATAGGTGGGGGGCAAAGACTGGGGGCATGAGAACTGAATAATGTGCCGTGTACCAACATGTAAGCCTGTGGTGCAGAGTTGGGGTTTGGGTAGCAAGATAGATACCAGTGGGATCCAACTACTGCAAGTTCCTTGGGAGCAAGATGCCTGTAGACTCCATCTTCTTAAAAACACCTTACTCCAAGCCCTGTTTGAAGTATGTTCATCTTTTCCTCTTTCTTTGGCTACTTGTGCTAAAGATGGACAACTAGTATTTTCTGCCAGGTAGGACTGTAATGCTAATAATCAGGGGCATTGCCACTCAGAAAGGGACAAAAAAACCCCAACAACTCTCCAGAGTGCCACTGAGGAATGTTTTATTTATGCTGCTGTGAGCATGTCTCATTGGTCCTCAGTCAGATATCTAAGCTCTGGTTCATGCTGGAATGTTTCTAGCCATTAAAGTAGAATCACAGGTGTAAGCCCAAACTTCACCCAGAAGGTTCTCAGCATTTAATTTCTTTTGTGCGTAAGGAAGTAAAATGCAAGTCTCAGTTCTCAGGTGGTCTTGAAATTAGGCAGCTTGTGCTAGTGAATCTAACTTCCTTGTTTTTCTTCACCTCTATGTTAAACCTGCCAAACCCTGTTGATATTGATAAGGATTAGTTCTTTGTTCTTTCTTGGATGAACTGAGTCTCCTCTTTGTCAGTTCAGAAATTCCACAAATTCACAGGCTCAGGGGATTCTCAGAAGGCATCTTTCCAGATGGTTTGCAGTACAGTGCATGTGGCCATCTGACCCAAGTTTTGCCTCAATATGCTGTGTGTTTACCACGGACTCTCTCTCCCTTTAATTTTCCCCAAATCAGTTTAAAGCGTTTCATTTACTGAGTCAGTGGGTTTGCATATGAACAGCTAATCACCAGCTATGGTGGGTTCTAAAGCCAGAAAGCAAGGTGCTGTTGAGCCAATGTCTACCTGCAATGCTTAATTAATTTCTCAGTGATGTTTCTAGCTTCTGAATATTTTGCTGCTGGTTTAACACAGAGGGAGATGTTTGATATATAATGTTAGGGGTATGCCACCAACAGCCCAGATTCAGATTTTTCCAAATGTGCCACTACACTACTTACAGGACGCTTCGTGTACGTAGTACCATCTGCCATCATTGATGCCATATTCTGTAGAATGAATGCCAGCCCCATTCGGAAGTCTTTACTATGGCATCCAGCTCATCATCTGCTCTGGTTCACTTCAGCAGGTGTGAAAAGACCTGGACTGCCCTGCTGTGAAGCTTAGAAACCATAGATATCACAGCCAAAAATGCCCATTTGGACGCAGTGCCAGTTGATTCACTCAGAGCCAGTTCATTAGAGTCTTCATATTGCACTTTGCCAACGAGCTGATCTCCCAGATCTAATGCCAGCCACGTCTTTCCTTCAAACAGCTGACATGTGTGCAAAGGCATCCATTCCAATTCATCAATTGCTTCAGCTTTTGCTCTAGTGCTACGTTAATAGCTGTCAAAGGCTTGCTCTTTTCTCACTTCTGACCGTGTAGATGTTGCCTCTTACTATCTGGCAGGTCTCCAGAAGAGACAGAGGTCTGAAAGCTCCTCCATAGTAGAAGCTTCAGGGCTTTACCTCTCAAATTTTGAACTGTCAAAGTGGCACAATGAAGTTGCTCCAACTTACCTGTATTAGAAATTTCACACAGTGCTTTACAGCAGAGTTGGCATTAGGGTCCTAAAAGTGCTTCACATATGGACTCTCAGTAAGAGGAGTTGCTTTCCCTTCTATAGGTTGAGTGCTTTAAATGTCCACTGGCATTCCAAAGTCATTGGAAAAAAAAAAAAAAAATTAGTCCTGGTCAGTTTTCTCAAGGGAAATTACTTCAGTGGGTCTGAAAGGTATTCTAAAGATATTTAAGGAAGAGCAGTCTTCACTGTAATTTCTGTAGTCTCACTTCATAGGCACTTTTAAGTATAAAATGCCCAACAGGTTATTTAATCTTGATTGTCACCTGACCTTAACTCTTAGTGCATACATGGTCTTAGGAGTAGCCATGCAGATATCAAGTTTGAAGGCATTGGCCTCCTGACCATAAACCTTTGTCAGCAGCCTCTTCCACCAGTGTTGATTCTGGTGAACTTGTGGGTATGAACTCAGCCCTCCCCCAGCTGCCTCCCTGGCCATCACTTTATGTCATATCTGAAGCAGTTCTTTGCAGCCCTGCTCAACTGTGCTTTTTCTCCTTGGTGTCTGCAAGGTGAAAATCCTCACAATTCATCCTATGGTTTCCAGTGTCCAACATCGTGGAAACAGACATGGGACTTCATGAGTCCTTTCCCAAACTTGGGTAAGAGTGAGCTGGTAGTCAAACTTGAGCAATGGCCTGTCCCCAGAAGTGCTGTGATCTGGTAGGCCGCAGTGATGGTTTGCTGAACTACTGAAAACCTACACATCAGTCTTGAACGTCTGTGGTCAAAATGAGGTAATGAGATGGGTTCATGGACCCATACCTGCATATCAGTTTGTACACCTTATCAATGGTTGTGTCAGTTCAACAGACCCAGGGGTGATTCCAGGCAAGTGCAGTGATTTTTGGAGCGGCAAGAGAGAAGGACCACGTCTAGATTTTTTGGTCTCTGACATAGTTTTGCAATGTAGTCAAAAGTCACTGCTGGTTTTGTAACTTTGCAAACAGGCAGGTGAGCTGCACTGTTTACCTAAATTCGGTACTGATAATTAATGTAATAGGTACCAGAATTTTTTTTCACCCACCCCAAAACTGTAAGCATAAGCTAGGAATAACAGCAACACCTTTCAATGCCTAAATCTGACTTGTCTACCAGGCAAAACTTACACCATGAGATAGGAACAGCAAGCAAAATCTAGCAGTTGTGTTTTACACTAAGAAAAGGATGTGAATATTCTATGCTATCAAAGCAAGAAAGTAAGAAAAGGACTTAGGTGTTGGCTTTGAAGTGTTAAAAACCAGAGGGCTATTTTTTAACATGCATGGATGCTAGATACTGTGCTGAAAACTTACTTGTGTCAAAAAATCCATCGTTAATGTAGCTTTAATAAACACATTCCTTCAGCATTCTCACCCGTACTGGTTACTGAGATGAGACCCAGCTCCTGCATGTAATTTGTATGTGTATTTTACTTGTGCTCTTTATCAACAAAGAGCTAGCTCCTCTTCTTCTTCCCAAGAAAATTAGAAGACTATTCATATAATACAGATTCTGAGACTAGCCTGATGTAGAAAGGATTGTTTTTCTTTTCATACAATGAGGGAGACAAAGTCATAAAATGAGAAAAATACATGAACTAATTTCACATGCGGGGATAAATGCATAGAAATGGACTCAGTTACATTAAACATAGAAAAATGTTAGAAAACAGATTCCCTAAGGTACTTTAATTAATAAAAAACCTAATTATCACTGAACTGTAATTTGAAGGTTTGTAGAGACTTGGAAACAGGTAAGGAAAAACTGATTTTGAAAAGAATATCTGGGGGATGAGGATGTGATTAGTAGTGATGCCTGCTTATTGCAGCTATTCTCCCCCTGGTTTTGGTGCTGCCAGAATATAAAAGTTTATTGCTGAAAAGTTGTTAGTCTTAACTTGAATCCCTTAGGTGGCATCTTAGGGGAGTGTGATCTTTGTACTGCAGATAATAGAGGTATTAGCTTATCCCTTTAAAATTACAGACACATATGTGAAAGCCAAAACAGATGTCTTGGATCCACCTTTGCCAAAAAGAAAGGCCAGTAGTTCCAATATTAAATAGCATACACCAAGTATTACAGGCTTCCACATCTGTGGAGTTTTCTAAAGAGATTACATGAGCAGAAGGGAGGGAGAATAGACTTTTTGGTGATTAGAAAACAAAGAAATGAAAGAACAGTTGGGAATGTTGTTAACTTTCGGATAATGTTTGTGATGTTTATTCTCATGTTCTCTTTCTTCTAGCTACGAATGTCATGGCTCATCCATGGTGTCTTGCTGGGAAATATATCCCTGGTGCTGGTCGAGAACAAGACAGGAAAGGAACAGAGCCGGACGTTCTGGCATTCAGATAACAGCGAAGGTTTGGGAATATGGCAGTGGATGATTTTACCTCTCCCAGATATACTGGATAGGTATGAGTATCCTCATCATTCTCCTTCATGGTGATCCAGTATTTCATCACTAGCTACCTGGCAATGAATATGGCCAGCATCACTCCTGGAAATGGTTCCCTCAGGGAGAGGAAGCGCTTCGTCCCTGGGCGGTATCTTCTGTTACAGGCGGGGAATGACAATAACTGAGTAGTGAGAGCAAAGCACCCAATTTTGGAACTCCTGAGTGGTGGTCTTGGTTCACAAACTGTGTCACTGGGTAGTCTACAGCAAGGTGCTTGAACTTTTGTGTCTCCATTTCATTGACTGGAAATAATCATTCTCCTCACATACTGTTTCATGTAGCAGGTTTGATCTTATGTGGTTTGCTAAGAGTTGGATGTGAGTTCCATAGTTGATTTTTTTCTGGGTATCAAAGTCCCCAGTGTTCAATGTGTCTAGATCTAAAGATGAAAGAGATGGGATAAGAAACTGCTGAAAATCAGACAAGGATGCATCTGAACACCTTTGTATTAGCTGTAGCAGGAGGCTCAGCTTAATAAAGGGCTGTCTCAGTTATGACTGTATTCTGGCTTTAAGCGTAAGAGGTTTATCTGGTAGCATATGCTTAATCTGGTAGCATATGCTTATTTAAAGAGTGTTGTTTTAGCTGTTTCTTACAAGTCAGCTTTAGGGGAATACTCTGTTGTTCGTTGTTTACTTTATGTGTGTGCTCTGGCTGATGCTGTTTATAGAGAAGACACAGACATACTTCACCTCCTGCTGCCCTGGCCCTTAGGCATCTACAGTCTGTGTCATGAGCACTGGTGTCCTTTGTCTTTTTGGAATCTGTTCCCTAGAAATAATGGATTTCATTAAGGGATAGTTTGCCTCATAAGAAGTTTGAACAAACATTGTATGAATACGTCTTTTATCTTGCTGGCTCTTGGGGATGCACGTAGGCTGCAAATACAAGGACACTGCCAACGCTTCAGTCCTGAATGTATAATTAATATGTGTACACCAGAGATTTAAAAAATATCAGCATTAGGCTTATTGTGCAGTCACTGCTGAAGCACCATTTGTAAAAATACCTGGTTGCCTCATTCCCTTCAGCTGTGTTTCCTTTGAAGAATGGTGTATTTTGCCATTATTATTTATGTGATTTATTTTCTAATGTTGCCAGGGGAATGTTTTGTATCTGAATTATTCTGTACTCTTATACTATTGCTTTCCTTTAAATTCTCTCTTGTTGCACAGTCAGGCAGAGACTACTTTGATCTGAGGAGCCAGGCTAGCAGTGGTTCATGTGGAATCACAGATCCAACTGATACATGGTACATTATGGGTAAGGTGCTGACACCCTTACTTCCCCATTACTTAGAAAGACAGTTGGGTTCACTGAGGGAAGGGAGTTTGTTGGAGGTTAAGACGTAAGCAAGGAAAACTTTGAAGTTGGCATCTCTTGGAAAGTTTTGTCCTTATTTATTCACAGAAAGTGCGCTATTTTAATGATTTTATTTTTTTCTAAGATTGCTTTAGTTGAAACCAGTCCTTCCTGGGAAGGAAGAAATGTCCTGTGAGACCAGGAAATACGCAGGTGTCTTTCTCACCATCTTGAAACCTGTTTCTTAGGAAATCTGGACTGATATACAAATTGGGAAAAAACTCTATGAAGTGTACACTGAAATGGTACTGGGGAGGCTGCAGTATATATACCTTGGAGATAAATGACAGTTTTATTGAGCTGTAAGAAGTATTTAATCGATGTGAGCACAATGCTGGTGCTGCTGAAAGCTTGCTTTGTCTGTCTTTCTAATTGGTTCCTGTGTCAGTAGCTGTGAGGGTCTGCATTAGAAGAAGCATGATATTGCAGATATTCCTACAGAAGGAACTGAAACTTTAAATCACCTCACAGAAGTAAAGCTCTTGAACAAAGCACACCAGTGTAGCAGTTCCACACAAAATTAAAGCACATTCCATTGTGATTGGGGAGCTGAATGGGAAGTGTTATTAATAACAATATAATATGCTCTAAAACTGTTCAAAAGAATGCGTGTTCAAAAGCTGCTTAGCCGTAATTTCCATGTTTGGCTTATAGCACTTCAAAGAATCATTAGGAAGACTTCCAAGAAATTAGATCAGCTCTATCTTTAGAAACAGACATTTCTTAAATGTTTGATATCCCTCAGGCTATTGGAAGAAATTATATTTTGGCAGAAAATCACCGCTAGAACATTTCAGGTGATTTGGCAGGAACAGAAAGTAGGGGGGAGTATGACAAAGAAGCTAAATTGGGACTGAGGGATGTTAGATTTCTAGCACTGCATTAGCCTAGGCAACCCTGGACA
This sequence comes from Egretta garzetta, assembly GCF_000687185.1. Lineage (NCBI taxonomy): Eukaryota > Metazoa > Chordata > Aves > Pelecaniformes > Ardeidae > Egretta > Egretta garzetta. The sequence goes on from NW_009258621.1 coordinate 2,097,956, forward strand.
CATGCTTAATTTCAGAGAGTACGATGAGGAGAGGATTGTCATCTTTCCTCACATTTGATGCTTAGGAAAGCATCCAGTCAAAATTCCACCCTGTGTGAGGTCTTACCTTTTCTGTGTGGACTTTAAAGAGGCTGAAGTCCTGGCTTTTTACATTCTTCCCAAGTTAGCTATCCTTCCTTGTTCCAGAAGGTGTTGGCAAAACAGTCTTCAGAGTTGGCTCATGCAGTGTGGAGATTAATAGAGCTGTAACCCAATTCCAAATGCTCAGTATCTTCTGTGCATGGGGGAGGAAGGGCAAAGGGCCTGGTGAAGGGTGTGCCACCAAAGAAGCTACAATTGACAAAGCCGTTGAACTGTTGGATGAACAGATTGTGTCTGGTAACCAGAGGCAAAAGGCAAAGTCTCCAGAGGTGCTGTATTTTAACTTCCCAATAAAGTACACTCAACATGAACTAACAATCCTTACTGTACTTCATTTGGCCCCCATGGAGCCACCTATCTCTCTCAGAAGGACACATTATCTGCAAATCACATAATCTGCATGGATTAGCCAAAGCTAGAGAATTGGTCATTTTTACTTACTGAAATTTACATGTTAATGCACTGCTGAAGTATTTGGGTTGAGAGTAGTGTAGAGAACCATGTTATTGTAAAATTGTTTTATTTGTTGGAAAATTACTATTTGTTTTACAATGATAAGTGATGAGTCTGTTGAGAATTGTTCTTTTTTAACTTCACAGAAATGCAGGTAGGAAACCATCTTGAAAGCTCTTTTCTAGTTGGTAGTAGTTGGTAGTTTTGGCTTGCTTTATACATTTGGTTTTAGTAAGTAAATGTGAGTTTAAATTTTAATAATGATATAGTCATGGGAATGTGACAGCAAGAGCAAACAGAAGCCTGATGTAATTGAAGATGAGTGATTTGTGTAGCTAATAATTAGACATTCTGTTAGTTTAAAAGTGTGGCTAAGGTACATCACATAGGTACAAGCACATGTAACAAAGTGATTCTCTGGAGGCTGCTGCAGGCTGATGCTTATTATCACCAACCTGCCTAGCAACTGTTTTGCTAGGCAGTGTAAAAGGTAGAAAAGGATTAGCTCTAATAGGCTGAAGCCTGTCTGGAAAAATAATGCTTTGAGAAACAAATTTTAATTCTCCTGATTTCTGCTCCCTTGGCAAAGCTGAGGCCAGTCATGTGGAGTTACATGTAGACTAAATGTTCTGTGGGTCCGTCTGTTACCTGGCTGGAGTTGCCTGGAAGTGGACTCCACGTGAGCCAGCCCAGCTCTGGTCTTTTAAGGCCTGTATTCTCTACTAAACCTATCCTTTTCTTTAAAGATTTCACTGTAACTTCTGAGAGAGGAACGTTTTTACAAATGGCAAGTATTAATAGCAACCTGTCCAACCTCAGTACAGTCTTCTGATAGAAGATTATGTAGAAATAGAAAATAAATGTAGATATGTCTATTGGTTAGAAAGGTTTCCTTAGCTTCCTTCCTTCTTAAGTTAATTTTTTTGGCATTACAAAGTCTAAATTTCTAACCAGTCTTAAGTAGTAGTGGCGAGATGGTGGAAGGAGACGTGAGAGGAGGACTTTACTTGGGGTCCCTAGAAACTAAATTTTTAGTTATAAGTTGCAGCACTATTTACCTTGTCGCTGATAGCAAGACTGGGCCCTGTGTCCTTTTAACAGGGCGGCACGTTCAGAAAGTAAAAAACAATTTTGTTTTGGTCCCATTGTGCTCAGAAAGCTTTGAAATTATTTTCTTGCTGATGATCTTCTCCTGAACACAGACTGAGGAATTTTACTATGTTGGAAAAGAAAAATGGGACTTACCTGGAAGGCTAGGTATGGATGTGACCTTCCTGAGGAAGAAAGCAAAAATATCTACAAACTTATGTTACCCCAGAAAGTGATACTCTGTTGCAACAAGTCAAAGTTCATGTCCAGATGTTTATACTTACTTACTTTCTTTAAATTGGCTTCCCTACCTATTCTAGTCTTTCTGGCTTGCTGGATTTTTTTGAACTACACTGGCCCTCATCATTTTTTTGTCTACATATCCAAGTGGGATTCCCCTTCAGTCCTCGGAAGTGAGACCTCTGTTCTGCCTGGCTCCTTCAGCAGCTCTGATCTCAATGGCAGCCAAAGCAGCTGGGGAACCTCTCATTGCTGCAGTAAAAAGAGCAGTAAAAACAAGTTGTCTCATAGTCATACTGCTCTGCTGGATTTCTACCAGCTGTGGCTAAGCACTCTTCTCATCTAATAATTTCTTCTTGCCTTGCTCTGTCTCTCCTTCACACTGCTTTCAGATTTTCTTTCTAGTAAGTTTCTGGGAAGAAAAAGAAAAGGAAAGTTCGTGGCAACATTTTGTACCCAGAAACCTGTTTGTCTCCTGTTCTTCCCGAACTTTCTTCCCATTCTGCTATGAAGAAACAGGGACCCTCCATACAAGCTAGACATATGTCTCCCTACACATTACCACATATATATTCATTGGTCACATCTGCACCCAGATCTCTTTATTCTTTCTTTTTACATCCATCCAACAAGCCCAGCCTCTGTTGCTCCAGCGTGGTCCCATGTTACTTTGTTAAAAACAGAGTGAGACTTCAATGCCTGTATTGCTGCTCTTCTGCTCGGTAGCATTGGGTATGTCTGCTACTGTCCTCCTTTTGAAACAGAGTTTTTCTGCTGATGGCTGTTCTATTCATCTGAAAAGGGGGGTTCTGGTGACAGTGTGTGCAGAGCACCTGTGACAGATATTGTACATGTATATATTCAGCGTGCTTGCCTTTGAATAACACCTTTGAATCTCAACCTTTATTACTGCCTATTAAGTAACTTCCTGCATGGCAATTCTGTCACTGTAACTGAGTTTGGTTAACATACTTATATTTCTCCAAATAATCTCATTCCACCTAAGTATGTCTTTTATCCCAAATAGTAAGTATTCCTTTGTGAAGTGAGCTAACAATGCATCATTTGTAACAGAGAAGTTAATGGGAACCTCAGTGTAATAAGGGTTAGTGACCTGGATCTTCTCCATTCCGTAAGTACCTCGGTCTCAAGCAGGTTCAGCCATAATTATTTTAGGTAGGTAGAGAGAGAAATCAGTTCCATCAGAGGCAAAACATTACAAGTTATGAAATGAGATCTGTACATACAGGCATGCTGTGATCGTGTCACTGCATGGGGGATTGAGTACAGAGGAGATTAACATTCAGTCTTGGTTCATAATCCCTACCTTTATGATAAAAAGAAAAAAAATAATGATTATGAGCCTTTCTAAAATAATGGCATGAAGACAGCTGCCTGAGTCTGGCTAATGGAAACCTGAACAGTTTGTGTGAGCCAGGGATAATATTTAGGTGGAATTCAGAGTTGTTACTGAAAGGAAGGAGCTACAGAATTTGCACAAAATCAGCTTTCTGAGATCTTCAATTCAAGGAGAATGTTTTTTATTTCCATCTGAACAGAAAAGGATTATAATACACCCAAAAGCTAACATTTTTGTGCAATGAAGACCTAAGGATAGGTGACATAAGCAAAACAGTTTGTCCTCATGGAGACTATACCAACATAACTGTAGATGTATTTTCCTATTTTTAGCTCTGTATTTCCCTCTGTAAATAAGGCCTGGATATTTTGGGGGAAAACAGTCTTCTGTTAGGATCAAGAAAAAAATAAACAAGCAAAAAGAACCAACTGAACAGAAAATCCAGGATGATGTGGTCAAGCTCAAATACTGACCACACAGAAATAAAACCCAAGATTCAAAGATCCTGAGGAGTGGGGAAGATTAGACGAGGTGCTTAGGGACATGGTTTAGTGGTGGGATGGCAGTGTTAGGTTAACAGGTGGACTTGATCTTAAAGGTCTTTTCCAACCTAAACGATTCTATGATTACAGCCCAGAAGCTTTGAAGTTATCCTGTTTCTATGGGATTTAACTGAGTTGCAACACGGTTGGTCCTCTTTTCAAGGAACTGTTCATCTGGATTCAGATTTCACAGGTTGGGCCAAAGAAACAAGCCAAGAAAATCTTATTTGTTATGCCTTTGGTGCCATTTCTTATCTGTGACTCTGAAATACTTGATCAGTGGTCACCCTTGAATGGTTTTTGAATTTATGTAAAATTTGTATCCTTCAGGCAGCCTAGCTGATATTCCCCAAAAGAGAGATTTGAGGTAGGGGTTTTTTGTCCACCTGGTACAGCATTTCCCATCTGCCTCAAACAGATTTTTTTTTTTTTTTTTTTTAAAAAAAAGGCCTTTGTATGAGTTGCATTCACAGCTCAGCTGACACTCGACTCTGCAGGATGTAACTTGTACTTCCCAATTGTCATACATCTAAGGAACGTTTTTTTCTAGCTGTGCTCCTGGGGTCAAGTAGGACAAAAGAAGAGACAGATAGGAAGTAATTTCCACCAGTCCTTAAGTAACATTTTTTCTAATATCCAAGCCATTAAAGCCTTTCATAGCAGCCATATTTTCATTCCTATGAAGAAATCTAGCTTACAAACACAAGACTTATCTGATGAGGATTTTGATTCCATGTGAGGAAGTTGCCAGGACTTATTAAGCAATAAAGTCACAACAAACTTGCCAGCACTAATTTTGCTGCTCCTGGGTAAGAGCCTTCAGGAATACTCTTTCATGGCCATCCACCACAGCATCTGGTTTGCCGTGAATATACCTACACTGTGCTGTACACCAGTATCTGTGCTGTATAGGTGCCAGTTGAAGTACGGAGCGTATAGTCAGCATACCCCACTTTGATCTGTGCACAAATACTCATGAGACATTGTCACCTCCAGCATTCTACCGAGCCCCTGCAATAACATGCTTCTGATGTTTCAGTATCAGCTTTCACCAAAGTCAAAGGGAGTTGTTTCACTGCTTTCAGGGATCAAACAGAAACTAAAAAAAAAAAAAAGGAGGGGGCAAGGGAACAAGATTGTCTGTGGGGTTTTTTCCATCTCACTGATGTGTGACATTTCCATCTTCAGTTTTGATTAAATTTCCCTTAATTAGCCCATTAAGTTAAAACCACCAAAGCTAATGATTGAAATGTTGGTTAACTGATGAGCTTGTTTCAATGGAATTTGAAAGACATCATATTTCTAAATTAATAGTGGCATTAAACTGGAGAGGAAAAGATGAACAATTTGTTGCAGAAATGCTGGTTTCAAGAGATTTGTATGAAACTGCATTCATGTTAAGAAAAAAAATCAGATTGATAGACAACCCAAGCAGACTGATGGTCCTAACAGTGTTTGACATCCACATGATTTTTCTATTTTGGAGGCATTTCTGTCTTTTTTTTTTTTCATCCTTGGTGAACTTCAGGAAACTTTTCAAGTGTTCTGGTCCCAGTGCTCCTGCAGGTGAAATCAGCAAGGCTGTCTCTTAACTGCACATAAAAGTAAAGCGCAACCTATTGCATTCTTATATGGGCACATTAGATGGCACTCCCTTCAGCAACAGAAATACTGGTTTGTATCATGTCTTTCTGTTCTTCGGGGCTGAACATCTGATGATTCTTACAAGGACAACCCTTCATTGTCTGAAGAGGCACAACGTGAACAGTGCATCAAAGGGTAACACCTTGGGGCATGAAGCTTAGGTTCTGCCAAGGCAATTGCCTAGAGCTATTTCAGAAGTATTTGGTTGCTAGGTACAGCGAAGATTTGTAGCAGTCTTTGCAGAAGTATCTGTCTCTTCTTTTATGCAACCTGAGCTAAAGTCTGCAGAAGTGGAGGGAAAAGCTGACATGGAGGACCATGTCAAAGAACTGCTTATTTGTCTTTGTAGTTCATTTCCCAGCCTCAGTTTAGCACCTTACAAACATAAGCACACATCAAAATGTCCATATCTCCAAGTGGCATTTAGTGTGTGTCCCCAGGCAACAGGCTAAAAATCAAATGCATAAGAGACTCAGTTCCAGTGGTCCTTTCAATGTAGCGCTGAGGTTCACTGTGTGCAGGGCACTGATTTTCAGACACAGCCAACTGAAAGACATGTAGCTGCACCCATTTCCACCTTACCGCTTCCTTGAGGTTTCAGCAGCACACAACAGGGAAGAATAAGCTTCTGCTGAGCTACAGCCTGTAGTTTACAGCCCAAAGTAGGTCCTGGTTCTCCATAATGTACCAGACTGTGGCCCATGGTGGTTCAGGATCTGTTTTACATATGGTTCAGTCATCTCTGCTGCTGGCACAGTAACTTAGAGGAAAAAGTAGATCAGAGCCCAACAGCTTTTGTTTAAGACTCAGATGGCGTGCCTCAAACTGAACAGCTTATGTTTACGCTGGAGCTTGTAACTTCACTTGAAGTGTTGTGGTGTGTCAGCTGTGGAGCAAATGCGGGGAGGAGGCAGGGGGAGGACAGACTATGTACTTGCAAGCCAGTTTAACATCCAAGGATTTTATAATTCTTCCAGTTCTCCTCCTAGACATACTCACAGTGGAATTCGGGCATACCAACTAAGAACTATGAGGCTTCTGAGGCTTCTGGCAACATCAGACTGCACTTGCACTTTGTGTGGATTGGGAAGGCAAAAAATGCACTTTTGTGATCTTCAGATTTGTTTGGATGGAGCTGCCTCCTTTTGAGCTGATAAAGACAGATCATTTAGCACAGAAAATTATGTCTTGCTATTTGGAGTTTCCTTTGATAGGGATACTCTTCCTTCACCATGTCCACTGTTCTTTGTGTCAATCACCTGCTCTTTCATAGTAGCTGCTCATGTCTTTAGAACACAAAAAGTCCATTTTAGAAAAGTCTCTCCATGTGTCCAATGCATATCTCCAAGGAGCAAGAAATTTCAGTATTGAAGTATCGTTGTTTTGCTTCACCAGAAATAAAGGAGGAGGAACATAGTAACTGTATCAACTCTTTTTTTGTTGTGAATGGACTGTGTCCTGTTCAAAACCCTTTGCAGCTTTCAGGGACTGCCAGGGTCTTTTTCTGTTTGAAGCTTTTGCTTTGGTTGAGTCAGCTTTTCTGACTGTGTCCTCATCTATAGCTTAGCAAGAACACCAGCTGCAGAAGACGAGACTTCAATCTAGATGTTCTCAAAAGGCACATATATCCCTGGGGTCTGTTTTAGCTATGCCAAACCTCACTGTCATCACAGGTGGTGAAAGCTGCATTGTATTTGAGAACAGCATGGAAGCTGGTTATGTCTGTTGACAGCCAGGTGCCTGAAACAGTCAAAACCCTCATTCAAAACACAGGAACAGGCTGTCCCAAAGTAAATGTACATATGAGAAGAGAAGTTTCACTTGAATTTTGTTTTGTGAGGTTGGTTTGTTGGTAAAGGAAAGGTAGATTTTAAAAACAGTAGGAGACAAGAAGACTAACTTAAGAATACTGATAGCAGACAAAAAGCTGAGAGAAAATATTTTAGACCCAGTACTATGCATAAAGGATTAGAGTCTGTGAGAAGAAAAAAAACTTCTGCTGGTATTTAGATTCTTGCTGCAGTGAAGGGACAGGATTTCTACAGCCTTTCTAAATAAATAGGACTGCTCCTCAAAAATGCCTTGTTCTGTCATCAGTTTCTTGTCTAAACTGGAACACCTGCAAGAATTCACATTCTGGCTAAATGCTTATATCTAAAAGATAGAGCAGGAACCATCAGCCATAGATCTACATTAGAAAGACCCATGAATGGCTTCACTTCTGCTGGTGTAAAAAACATCAAGAATAAGGTTTAAATAATATTTTGTATTCTGTTGAAGCTTGTTCTACAGCATATGATAGTTTCATGTTTTTATAGTCTTGATGCAACCTCTCAGCATTGTACCTCGCTTCTGGGCCATGGTCGGCTACTTTTAGAAATCATTCTCCTTCCGAAGCAGAGTATTATGACTTTATGTGGCAGATATGCATTGGGAGAACGTGAACTTGCTAAGCTAAGAGAAAATCTAAATCCATGAGTGTACTAAATTAATGCGTGGTCAATATTCTATCAGATTTTAAGTATTTGACTGTGGTTTGGTTTTGTTCTTCCTGTTGACGTGTAATACCACTGAGGGTGAATTTACAGTGATCTTTCCTCTGGTAATGTAGGAGTGGCAGAACTTCCTGGCAAAAGCCAGCTGAGAGTGTGGAGGTGATTTAAGGCAAACCTGCTCAGCTTCTACAAGGAGATAATGAGTTCTTGCTCTGCCTATGGACTACCCAGTGTCAGTTCCTCTCTTTCGTGACTGCCAGGACTGTTAGATATCCTTTGCCTCCTAGAGGGTGGATCAACACCAAATACTTTCTAAATTGGTTTCTGGCTTTGATTGCCAGTTCCTTTTAGAAACTCCAAATGACTTCAGGAACCCAAGCATACTTATTTTTCTTAACACTTTGGGGTGTAACTCACTTGTGAGAATAAAGTCGCGTAGGTGTCTGGGGTTTTTTGTGCCAGAAGCCAGGAGACTTTATATTCTGTACCCACACACACACACACACACATACTTGCACCTGCTTCACATTCTATGTCTCTGGAGGGAAGAGGGGCTGTATTCTTTTTTCTGTCTATCAATATTCATATACAGCTCCCCTCCTCAGATCATCTTTGCTTGTTAGGGGTGAGGATACTTTCTCTGTCAATTTAATATTTTTATATGTGAAAAGAAAAGCTTTTTTCCCCCGTTCTAAAACCACTTTAATTGCAAAGAGCTCCAAGTTTCATCTCTTTAACAGAATTTAATCCCTGTTCTTCCAATCTGTGCAGGTTTTGGTTTCAGATCATCGCTTCATGGGAAGAAGGATCTGATGCCATTATTGCTTTTGACAATGTCTCCCTTAGTCTGGACTGTTATCTAACAAGTAAGTTTTCCTTTTATCTGCAAGTGACTTGTCTTTTATTTGCCACGTAATTGAAATTTGGAAAAGGGTTGAAACTGTGGGAAAGGTATTGCGTGTTCTTATCTTCAAAAAACCCTTGAAATGTAAAGGTATGTTTCAGAAATAACTGTGTGGAGGAGACCGTTCAGGTGCCTATCTTATTAGTGGAGCCAACCAGTGAACGGGTGCCGAGTTTGGCAGTAAATGGGTAGTAAGACATATGGTATGGGAGAGTCAGCTTCCAGCTGAGACAGTAGCATCACCTATCCACCCAGGCTGATGCAGAAGCCAATCTGTGATTATAGAGTTCCACATGACCTGGTTTGCTGTGTGACAGTTATCAAAATGAATGACAGTTGGACTCTGGCTCAATAACATTGGGCACAATACTCCAGTTAAATTAGAACAAGGTTATTTTATTTGGACTGACACGCAGTTAAGTCTGAATCAGAAACTAGGGTCTTCACTTTCTCCTGCTCTTGAGAAAAATCTGGATTCTGATCCAGACTCTGTGATTGACTGGCCTCTAGAATATGCCCAGTCTGTACCTCTTGCTGCCAGATTTCACCCCATTTAGATTTTTATTGAACGTTTGTGCCTGGCTCGTCTTTCACAGTCTCATGCATAGTAAACTACTTAATTCGTAAATGTTTTCAATGATCTGTCACTCTGTACCTCAGACCAACAACTTATATGAGGACTGAAGGATTACTGCTCTGAACACATGAAACGTCTGCCTTGGGTTGAGCAGTAGAACTTAAGTGTGTTTTTTCATCTCCTAGGCTTGAAGCTATGACTTCTGTAGCCCTGTTCAGATTTAAAACCTCTAAGCCACTTCCTCATCCAACAGCAGTCAGAATGTTTCATCTGCCTTGTGTTGTGTTAATTTGCATTAGCTGGGGCTGTGAGTCTTTCCATTTACGCAGTGATACCCCTTGGTTTTGGTGCATAAGTACAATGTACCTCAGGTTCCAGTAGTCTAAAGAGATCTTAAAATTAGGTTGTAATTAAAAAAAGATTACACATATGTTTAGTGGCTAAAAGAGAAACTTTCTAATAGTTGCTAAAGATTGTATTCTGTATATCTGCTTTGTGTCTTCATTCACTTGCTGTTTTGCCCACCACTCATTCCTGTTTATTTTTCTTTTGTCACAGTTCCCATAATAGCAATGGAAAGGCAGTCTGCCCTTTCCTTTTAATAGTGTTATATCCTGTGACTTCAGGCTCTTATTCTCAGCAGAGAAGCCTCCAGCCCTTAATTTAGCTTCAGTTTTGGATTACATACTGACTCAGCCACCCTCAGTGATAAACCAATCTGTGACTTCTTGTTTTCTAGTCAGTGGAGAGAAGACACCTCGAGGTACCGCTCCAGACTCAAGCAATTTGCTCACCAGTAGAGGTGGCCAGAAGAAGTTTGGATGGGAAAAAAGGCTTCTGGGAAATCTCCAACTCAACACTGCCCCCATTTCTGGTCCAGCAGGTAATTGTCTGGTCTGAGAAGCATTTTCCGACAGCAGAGATTTCCAGCTAGTACAGATTTGTGTTAGATGTGGCTAAATATAATATGATTCCTTTATTATTTTTTTTTTTACCAAAGCCTTTGTTCAGAGCTTTTTCTAAGTCCCTTACAAACAAAACAAAACAATTACCTTTAGCTGTTAACTACAGTTTGGATTTTGATTGCAAGCTGGCAAAAGAAAGAACCAGAGGGAGCCTCTTCTTGATGTAGAAAGTGCTTTTAAACTGTGGTTTGGTGTCGTGGTCATTTAAAAATAGGCAGAAATCAAAGCAAAGTGTCCAAATTGACAGAGTCCAGCATGTGGTAACTTGAACACACATCTCTAATTAATATAGGCTTGGTTTGAAATAACATAGCTTTGCTTTTTCAGTAATATTTTCATTGCCCATTTGAAAAAGTAAAGCATATTAGACTTTATTTAAAAAACATTTTTAGTTAGTTAGAAGTCTAACTAAAAATTAGTTAATGTCAGTCTTGTATGTTCAATGTTGTGTTATTCTTTCCTGTCCCCCAGCTCCCCTTTCCCGCTTAACTGTAGCGGAATGAGCCAAATAGATACAAGATTTCCATTCTCTCCCCCTCACATTGCTGTCTCCCAAATGTCTGTCTCTTCCCTCTCCCAGGCTTGCTCACACATTCACAGTATCTGGGGCTCTATGTGTGCGTTTCTATTTCAGTCTGCTTCCTTCCCTCCTCCTTGCCAGCTTCGCTTCCCAACTTGATTCAGGTGGCCCCAACCTCCAGCCTACCTGGGGGAGCAGGGCTGACCATGGAAATGAGAGGTGACTACAGGAGAGACAAGCACTTGCTGTAACTGCCACCCTCAGCACTGTGTGCAGCTGCTGCTCCTCACTTAGGGCTAGCTAGTTACCTGCCTATTTGAAATAGGTACTCTTAAGGTAGAGAACAGGGGTGTGGTTGGTATATACCTCCTTTACATTATCAGTAAGCCCAGGAATTTGTTCCTGCTGCCCCTCCTCTCCCACTCCTCCGTCTTGGAAAGACTTCTTTGAGTCTGTTTTGTTATGTTTATGTTTAGGTTATGTCTCACTTTGCTACCTGCAGTGTACTGCTGAAATACATGAACTAGCAGTGTTAGCTCTAATATCAACAGCAGTCTGGTCAGTGTGGTCAAAAGCTCCACACAGTCTTCAAAGCCTGCCTGAAAAGCTGGATGTGTTATCCCACTCTGTGCTGCCGCAGCAGGGTAGCTGCTGGTACCTGAACTCTCTTGTGAAGCAAGCTCTGGCAGTGGAGGCTGATGATACAGTCTGCAGTGTAGGCCAAGATTTGTTATGAAGTGGAGTTTATTGATATTTTATGTACAGAGCGTCATACAGCAAGAAAAGTGCAGGAGCACTGACAGGAGTTTCAGGAGAATAAGACAGAAGGAATGAGCCTACATAAGAGTATGGTGGGCTAGGTGGACCTGTGCTTTAGCTGTAAAGGTTGTGTCTAGCTCTGTTACAGACATGGTTGTGTGAGTTTGGACTGGTCACAAAGGTATAATTTCCAAAAAGACCCTTATGTCCTCTTCGCAGATTCTTTGAAGTGTTCCCTTTGATACCTGTATCTCTGTTTCCTGCCTGTAAGTGGAGCCACCTTTTACTTTTAAGTGCTTTCAGTATTGCTTTTAGGTCAGTGATCTTGTGGTAGGATCCATACACAGGTGTAGATTATGGACTTCTGACTGATTTTCCATAGCAATGTCAATGCTTAGGTGGCGATGTAGTTCCTTCCAGGGTACCTGCTGTTTCAGTAACACAAAAGGTATCAGGTTCAGATGGGAGAATGGCCTGAAGTTTGGATCCAAAATTAATGTAAAGTGGGTGTGTGGCTGTCAGGCTAGAAATCTTGAGGCTGTAGGTTTCTTTGAGCATTTTGTTACTTCCTACTTCTCACTAGACATGCAATGATGGAACATCTTCTAGCCCTTCTGCTCCCTGTCCTATCTGAGGAATGCAATTTAAAGAAATGCTTGGATAGTAGAAATAATGGGAGTCAGATTGCATGGGGGTAGAAGAGAAAGTCACTCAGGTACTTTGAGCAATTAAAATCATTTTTTTTATGAACTTGGGGCAAAAATTCAAGGCAATTCCTGTGATATCTAAGCCAGCTTGCCCAATTTCTGGCCTTGATCCTTGGTCCTGTTCATCTTCTGTCTAAAATTGTCTCCAGCCCTTGAGGTTTGAAATCACTCCAACAGCAATTTTCTCTCCTTTGTGCCCCCAGTGTAGATAGGGCAGAAATCTTGCAGTGGGAAGCCATTGCATTTCTGAGGGTCTCCATAGCACTGAGCCACTTTTTCCTGTTGTGTTGCTGAGTCCCTGCTCTCAGTAAACACTGCAGATGCTTGTTTTGTCCCCAAGCTATGCATTTTACCCAGCTATAATCTTGTTTCTGCATCCTGTAATGCATTTAAGAAACCTCAGGCTGAGTCTGTCAAGGCCTTTGCTTTGATGGCCACATATTTACTGTTGTGCGAGTGAACCAACAGCATCAGCACCACCCTGAAGTCCCAAAGACTGCGTTGACCAATATCAGCTCAGCCAAAAGTAATTACGGCTAATGTGATCTTTGGCTTGTGTGATGGATCACAGGGTATAATATTTCCTTCTTAAGAAATCATATTAAAACAAAGAACTGTGTTCCTATAGCTGAGGAGACAACAGGATAATAAAATGCCCTCCCAAAGTCCCCAAGCCAGCTCAGCCTACGCAGCAGGAAGTACAATCTGAAAGACAGGTACCACTCTGTTCACATGACAGCAAATCCAAACAAGCTCCACTGCTTTCAAGGGTATGGGCCTCAGTTTGCTCCCTTGTAACCGAGAACAACCTCTCACGTGTACCTGCTGGTTTTGCCTGTGCTTGGAAATACATTTTTAGCAGAAGCATTAGTCACCGCCACCAGCCTCCCTGTCCTCTCTGTTCTCAGGCCCTGTGCCCAGTGAATTACTTCTTCAGCCTTGCCATTGCTTATCGTGGCTTGGCATGCCTCCAGGATATGCACACCAAAGGTTCAAACCACATAACACAGCCATGCTGTGAAAGATCCTAAAGCTTCCAGAAATCTGTTATTCACTGTCCTGTGTCACACCTGGGATGATGAATGCGCTGTGTAGAGAATAAGACCCAAAACTGCTACAGCTGATGTTGTGGTGTTGCACTCTCAAGTTTCTTGATGATGACCAGGACCAACACAGAAAAATTCCTGTAGGTTTCAAGTCACACAGTTACTTGCAGTGCAAGCAAGCAATGCAAATGCTTTCCTTTTCAATTAATTAATGACATGTTATTTTCTGATGTGCCAGCTTCTTGCTGAAAGGTTGTAGGTTAAACTTGATTCTAAAAGAAGTCTGAAAAAAAGTTGCAAGAAAACCTGGGTATACCAGAAGATTGAAACAACTTCAGCGGAACTAGGATTTTTGATTGAAATGGTTGAATCTGTACACTGTTTATTTTGATGTAAACCAAGCTTACTTTGGCTTTGTTTTTAAATTGATAAGGTATTAGTTTAAATAAAACTGAAAGCTGCTCAAACTATAGCATTGCTCTACAGGGAGTTTTAACTAGCAATTAAAAAGCCAATTTATATCAAACTAATGCAATTTCCTTTTACAGACAAGGCCAGAATATGGGGAATTCAGGCATATAAAGATACAGTGAACAATAATGAGGAACTCTAGGTAAACAAATTACTATCATGGAAACTGGAGGAGACAAAATAGGATTCTCAGTAGGCAAAAGGAGTGGCAAGACACAGAGCAATCAAGCTTTAATTAAAGATTTCTGATGCTTCTGAATAGGCTGTAAATACCATGAGGATAGCCTCTCTTTTGATGCTTCAGCTTCTCATCTGTCCCACTGACAACTTACTCATGTCAGGGCACACAGTACAAAAATGGTGTCTTGTAAAATGTACAAAAAGATTAACCTTTTTTCCCCTCAAATGTTGCATTGTTTTGTCCCATCTGATCTGCATCTCCACCAGTCATTGTGTGACCAGGGTTTCTTGCATGGAAACTGTCATCAAATCATTTTCTCATCTAGGCTGGATTACTGTTTTCCTTCAGCTTGGGTCTCTTCCTTGCAACACTTAGTAGTGGCACAGATTTTGTCTTTTGCATCAGGGAGAGTCCTCTTACGAGTACTTACGTGGCTGTTTCTCGGAAGAACTCTGAGTCACATTAGTTAATCCGATGAAGGAGCTGAAAGGAACAACAGAGCAAGTATTAAGTAAAAGAAAATTACATTTCGTTGCTCTTTGTGTGCAATTATACTAACTGAACTGTTGGCATAATGCAATAAAGGTATCTGCAGAATTGTATTTTTGTATTAAGCATCAATTAACACAGTGAATAACAGCTCAGTGCCCTCCCCCCAACAAAAGTAGCATCCTGAACAGTGGTAGAAAATGTTCAGAGATGGATGGTGGGATCTCAGATTATGTAAGCATGAATTTCTTAGTTGCAGTGGTTACATTTGCTTTCTCTGTAGGACTGAAAATAGCGAAGGTACAATACTGAAAATTAATGTACAACCAGATCCCAACATAGCAAAGCTGAATTGGCATAAATGCTCTCCAGAATTAATCATACAACTGAAATAAACACAACAATTCACACATTTTAGACCTAAATTTTAAAGCTGCCCACTCTTAAGAATAGCAGTTCAAATTGTGCAGAAAATGCTATAAATCTCAGGAAAGGTTTTGAAATAATTTTGCCACCACCACCCAACTTGGTCTTTGTTATCCAATGTGTATTTCTACTATCCTTTGTAATTGTGAACAAACAAATTCCAAAAAGTTAGCAGCATGTCTCACTTAACACCCTTTATGGAAGAGTCCTGCTATCTCTTTTAAGTGAAACATAAAAGAGAAAAGGAAGTAGTTTTTTTCATGCTGCTTTGTTAGGTTCTGACTTCAGAAGGCAGCAAGAAACAAGCCGTTCTCATTGCTGTTCAAAGTCAGTTGTGCTCTTGCCCTGTTATACTGACCACAGGTACTTTCCTACAAGGATGCCCTGATAGTGTTCCCTTTAAATGGACACTTAAGAAAAACCTAAAGCACGAATCAAGGATTGAGTATTTCTTTGAAATGATACTCAGGATCAGTCTGGCATACATTTGTCAGCACTGCAGATGCTGCTCTTGTTGAACTGAAAAACATGGCCCAGCCTTCATTGCTGCCCTCATTTAGAAAATGGAAAGACAGAGGTAGAAATAGTAACCCCACAAATAGTTGAAAAGCCGGCCTCCTCTTAGTCTAGCTGTACCTAGCAATACCAAGGGTTTTGGTATTGCTGGCAAGACTCACTAATTTCCATGATAATTTTATATCCTACTAATATAATTCTGTAGACACATTTAACAGTTCAGGGACTGTCATTGTGAGCACAATCTAATTCTGCCATTTACCATCACCTTTCAAACTCCTGCCCCACCTCATTAATCTCGGGCAAACTTTGTCCTGGAATAGATAATAATCTCAAATTAGTGTTCACAGGACACTGTTAAACAACAGAACCGAAAGCAAAATTAAAAGGTTTTTCCTTCCTTACATCACTGAAAACATTTCTTATGTATGCTTGTAGTATATTTTGCCTATAGACTTTCAGTACAGACCAACCCTGGAATTACTGGTGACATCCCCCTTAGAGGAAAAAGTCAAATGAACTCCCTGAGGGACAACTAACAGAATCAATTGCCTACAGAAGTTTAGCCACTGGGATTCTTATGCTCCCAAAGCATGAGACCTTATAGCCCTTATTAATGCTTTTTTTACTCTATTGGAAGTAGGGATAGCCTCTTGGCCTGAGTAGAGGCTGTGGCAGCAAGATCCACAAACTGCCTCCACATTGTTTTAAAGCACTGACGCATTTCACTAGTGCGTTACTCTAGGTTCCAAAAGAAGCCAAGTAGCATGGTGCTTGGTTGGCAATTCTCTCAAATCACAGTAAACTTTTGGTTTGGAACAAGTTGGACCTCAGTTCAAACCAGCTTAATTTAACAAATAACAGTTAATATGTTTGGGCCCTTGAGGTATAGCTAAAATGCCTATGTCCGTTTTGTGATATGGAGTGTATGTGTTATATGTGCCAGTGAAATTGCTTTCTGTGTTAGAAGTACAAATGTGCTTTAGGCTTTGCTCCATTGTTTTCCTCTTCAGTGTTGCTGGTGCAGTGCCGGCAGCAGTGCTGCCTTGGGCTGCAAGTGGTATCAGAGCTGCAAATGAGTTAGTCATTTTAAGTCTTGTGGGGTTTTGTTCTTTTTGTTTTCCAAGAGCCAGGACATCACTCCCCTTTGCTGTGGCTGAAATCCAGTGCCTTGATTGCTGTGCATTTTAACGTAGCTAGCCAAGCTGTGTGAAAACTAGAATTTCTGGTGTGCAAAAGAAAACGAGCATGAGTGTGTGTGTAAATATATCGGTAAATCTAATTTGGAAAGAAAAGGCAGGGAAAATGAATATTTTTAATCTGTTTTTATAGAGCTAAAATGGCATTTCTTGCAAAATGTTGTTGCTGGGACCTTAGCAATATGTTGGGGAGATTGCCAGGGAGCTTGAAGGAGGGCAGGTGTGTGGGTGAAACAGGCAGAAGACCAAATGTTTCCTCTGCCACGTTTCCTGTGAAAGTGGGGAACCCGTCAAATGAACTGATGTATAAATTATTCACTTGTGTGAAGTTGGGCAGAGTTCCGAAATCTGCTAGTTGTTTGGGAAGATTCAGACTGGAGAGTCCTGCTTTTTTTCCCTTTGTCTGTGTGAGGTGCCGGCAATGTTAGCCTGTCGCAGACTGCAGAAGGGAAGGGAGGTATGCTGTGCTGTATGCGACAGACCACAGTTGTGCACCGATGGAAAAAAAATCCATGCTTCTCACCTAGCTGCTTAAGGATTTTCGATTCAGTGCTGCTGCTTTAGTCTTTGGAGATCAAAATAATGCTTCAAATTGAATTACTGTAAACTGCTGTGGCATGCAGCAACCTGTAGAAATGCACTCTCTGAGCTCGTGAGACGTGCTGCAGTCATTTCTAGAATCAGGAGAAAATCAATACTTTACAGGGACTGAATGGTTATTCTTACTGAAAAGAAGTTGTGGATTATCCAAGATGGGCAGTACTCGGTTTTGTTACTGGGTTAGTTGTTTAAGATCTTGGGCTACTGTTACATCTGCAGCTTGAGGGTTGGCTTTGCAAAACATTTAAGAGAGCAGAGGGAGGGAAGTGCGAGGTTTTTAGCCTATATCCAGAACTGTAACTAACACCCATCTGTCCTAATTATGTTGAAATGAGGGGCGACTTCTTCCCATGCCATATTCTGACCATTTATTCAGCGACAAAGCTGTTACGTGTTGGGCTGGCTTTCAGTATCAGATGTGAAAGTGCATATAAACAGGCGGAGGACTGTCTGCAAGTCAGTGACAAATGAGGAGGTCGCGCAAAACCTGGCTGTGCGTTTTAGTGAAATCCTTGCTGGTTCAAATTAGGTGCAGTCTCCTCATGGACTTCACTTGGGCCAGACTTCTTCCTGCAATGTTTTAGGCGAAGGTCACCACCAGCTCCGCTACTTGTGAAACACGTCTTTTCCCATTCCTGTCTACCATCTACCTGAATAGAGCACGTAAATATGTCTGCCAGCACTGACTGCAGCAGCTGCAGAACCTGGGAGGCTTTACGTGCAATCTTGTGTATACCACTGTATCGATTACAACAGGACCTCTTTTGAAATCTAAGATAGTACCTCCTGTGCTCAGTCATCTCCAGGTTCCTTACATCATGCTCCCTGGCAAAACATTTATGTGGTTTTTCATTCCCCGTACTCTCATTCTCTTAAAAGCCAGATTTGAATTGCTTAGATGCACATTCACTAATCTTAAATTACCAGCACTGTTCTTACCTCGATACTGCCTCTGCACTGGCAGTGAGCCTCCTCTAGTCTGTCTAAGAGGCAGAAATCACAAAAGTTGTTCTGATTACTTCAGGTCAAAGTCTGAAGGCATAATGTTTGCAGCAGGAGGACATTTTTCTTCTGTTCTACCAAGGGCATTGGGCTTTTAAGGAAACAGCGGGCCATTAACAAGCAGTTTAGAATAAGACATTGTTCATTGATCCCCTGTCCCTGGAACCTAGTGGGAGTCAAGAGCTGCCAGTCTCAGGTCCAGCTGCGCTGTGTTACTTGTGTGATAGTCTAGAGGTACTTTTGCCAAGGCCAGGTAAGCAGATACCTGAGGAACAAGATTTATTTAAAGGGAGTAAATCAGAAATGTAAAGCTTAACCACAGTATGCACAATCTGTGGTCTGTCCTAGCTTTTATCACTTCTAGTTTTCCATTTTGATTCTCTCATGTTTTGGGCTTATTGTCCCCTTGAAGGTCACCTGCTCCTACCTTTGGGAACATGTTTGATGTTTCACCAGAGACATCCAAATGGCTTCTTATTGTTCCAAACGAAGACACTTACCTGCCCGCTTTACTAAACATATGTTTCAGTGCAGGTGGCTTAGCCCACTGGGATATTGCAATGTTAAATGACTGTGATAGCTGACAGAATGAGTCTCTCATCTTCCATTTTCTGTGAGATTTTGCTTTGGGTTGGGTTTTGGGTGTTTGGGGTTTTTTTTGCAAGAATAAACATAAGTAACTTCTGGTGCAAGGCTGTTGATATCAGAGCTACTGAAGCATTTTGCTTTAGGAACTTTTAGACCTTGCGTTCTTAGGTGGTTTTCCCCTCTCACCTGTTGTTCTTGGGTGTTTGGGGGGCAGAGGAGGAGAGGGGAATTCTATTTGCTATCTGCTAATTTTAAGATTTTATACTGCCACCCATTGCAGAAGGATTGGAGAAATAAGAAAAATAAGTATGTAAATATTCATGTAAAAAAAGTAACAATAGCAAAATCTCTAGAGGACCCTTGCAGGGGAGTTTTGATGAGGGGTGGCATAGATTCTGCAGAAAGAAGGAAAAGATTATTCTCTCAGCAGTACTTAGATTGGGAAGCTTTCCTAAAGTAGTAGTTTTGCATTGCTTCTTGGAATAGCCAAGACTGTATTACAAAGGTTTTTCAGAAATACTAGCCACTTTATTTCTTAAAGTCCTGCCAAATTACCTGATCCATCTCATGCATTGAATGTTTTTATAAGAAGGAATTTAGGTCAACTTCAGGTTTAGTTTGTGAAAAGGTAATTCAGACCTTGTGCTTGACTAAACTAATGTGTTTCCTTGTATTTCTGGTGGGTGACCCCCTCCAGTAACAGCAATGGTAGAACTGCTGGCCTCTCCTTTCCAGACTCGTGCAGACCATTTTTTCTAGACCAGATCTGCTTAGGCAATAGCTCCAAATTCCAAGAAGCAGATCAAGCTAATGCTCTGAGCTAATTAGTACCATTGCTGAGAGTCTGCATGTGTTGTATTGCATTAGTGGATGCTAGGTGGGAAAATGGTGCCCTTTGAGAAAGCCATAAGGAGGGCCGTATGGCCCAACATCATTTGTAGAAATAATATTTCTTAGGCGTATTTCAAGTCTTTTGTCTTTAATGACAGTAGAATTAACTAATGGAGACTATTAGATTGTGTATATTAGCTTGTTAATAAGTATGAATGATAAATCATGTGCACCAAAAATGCTTAGTCCACTTATTGACCACCTAGATCTTAGTTTTGATTCCATATGAAATATTTCCTGATATACTAGCAAATATGTTAGGGTGGGGTTTACAAGAGCATTGTGGTCTTGCAACTATCCTAATAATGAATCTTTAAGGAAAAGGATGGCATTTTCAGCATCACGTATTAAAGTTAAAAAAATAGATTTCTGAGGCACAAATTAGCAAAGCCTTGTTCTAGAAATCTATTTGTACAGGACTAGTACTTCCAGTTGATGAAAATGGCTGTAATAGGGATGCGTTGATTTACACCTGCAGATCTGGTCTAGAACATGTGGAGCTGAATGCATGTTTTACAGGCCTCAGTTAGGTGTTTTGCCTTCTGAAGCTTAACTTGAATCTCTTGTGAGCAAATAATTATTCAAAACACAATTAGTTTACTGTTATGTTTAAATCAGTGAGATGGTGTTGTATTTACAGGGTTTTTTTATCTAATTAACAGCTACTTTCCCATATAAAATAAATTCAATAATCAAATGTCTGTAGAAACTGAAAGGGCTAAAATGCACTAGTCTTGAGGTTATGAGTGTGCACTTTAACAGCCCAGAGAGCAGAGCCCAAAACTGGGTGGTCTGTGTTGCATTTACTCCACTCTGTGATCCTTGCCTTTTTCAGCCTTAGAAAAAGTAAAGCTATGTTCATAGTTGTGATAGCTTTCAGGAGATGCAGATGAAAAGCTGTCAAATAGTGAAATATGCAGTGCTATGAGTTTTTTAAAAGAATTCTGTGAGTATTTGTTCTGGCTAAAACCTCAGGGGACAGGTTCTTCCCTTGGTCTGACAAGAGAGTGTATAAAGAGCAAAACAGCTACTTGATCTTCAGATGTTCAGATCATGCTTTGTATATATCCTCATTTCAGATCACTGGTTATTCACAACATGTGGTGCCAGCGGACCCTATGGCCCCACACAGAGCCAATGCAATGATGCCTACAGGAATTCCAACCTCAGTGTGATTGTAGGAGCTGAAGGGATTCTCCAAGGCATTCAGATCTGGAGAGTACCAGCAACCAACACATACCGGTAAGGGAACCATCTCTCATTGTCATGATACATCTTTGCGTTTGAAACTTATCCAAGCTACAAATACATGTTAGGCATATATAAAGTATTGTATTTGGAAGTTTGGCCAGATCTACTCGGGTTTTACTTCTCCTTGATCCTGTGATTTCCAACCTTTTCAGTCTCAGATTTGTTGTCTGGAAGATGCGAATTTTTGGTGAAAGAGAGAAGAAAAGAAAGAGAAGCAACCATCTGAGGCAGACAAATCTTTAGCCTAAATTGTTACAAGTTGGAAGAGCCCTATAAGTAGCTGAAAATCAAGTGTTTTGACTTCCCCAGGCCAAGGAGCATACATATCCCATATGCTACCTGCTGAATTCTGGGATCAGAATGAGTTTTTCCCACTCTTCACCTGGTATAGAAGGCACAATAGCATGTCAGCATTTCTTATGAGACAGCTTGTATCAAGCTCTGCTCAGCATCTTGACTTTTTTTTATCTAGGCATGGTAAGTTGAGCCTGTAAGCCTGGCTCACCACTGTAAAATTGATTTTGGAAGCCAGCCACCTAAATGTTAAGCTCTGTGATACTGAGGGTTCTAACGCTTAAATCCCTCTGTGGAGTTATTTTCAAAGGGAGATGATCAGATACGGTTCAATGCTACTTAATCAGATTTTTACCAATCATTTTTTCTTTTTGCTCTTGCTGAGGAAAGAAGTACAATCGAAGTTTAGTTCACTGTATCTGAATGGTAACATCAAGCCATTACATGTATCAGTTTGTAAGCAGAGCTG
Source organism: Egretta garzetta (assembly GCF_000687185.1). NCBI lineage: Eukaryota > Metazoa > Chordata > Aves > Pelecaniformes > Ardeidae > Egretta > Egretta garzetta. The sequence continues at coordinate 2,119,775 of NW_009258621.1, forward strand.
TCTGTTTGAATCAATGACTGGTGTTGGTTTTTTATGCAACATTGCCTACTGAAACCAGTGATGGTATGATGGATTTCAAAGCGGAACATTCCACTGAAAGCCTTGAACAAATTTCAGTTAAAACTTATTGGCACCTCCTTTTTTTTCTTCTAATTGAAAAAGAATATTAATATTGAGGATAGATGTCAGTCTCTAGCAGAAGTCTACTGCAAAGCACTTTTGAAAAACTGGCTAGGCTAGGCTAAGCTGGGTGCAAGTTCTGCCTGAGTGCCTATTACCACAAGGATTGATGGCAATGAAAAAGCATTAATGATGTTTTACTCGGCTATCAAAAATGAGTTGCCTGAGGTGAACAGAATTTTTCAGGACCAGCATTCAGTAAATATGGTTATAAAGTATAGCCCAAAAGAGAAGAGGCAATAAACTTAAAACATTGTCATTTCTTTAATATCACAGCCCAAGAAGAGCCAGAATTCCAGTGCAACTGTAGGCTGATTTTTGCTACACAATACAAACCACAGGCCCTTTAGGGAGGACCTATCTGTTTAAGTACTATAAATGACCTAACAGACTTTTAGGTTCTGTATAGATAACAGATGGCTAATGTAATTGGTAACCTATATATAAATGGATGACGTTCTCTTCTGCACCTCTTAAGACTAGAGTAGAGAATTCACAGCTGGGGGAAAGGAGGAGGCAATTGTGGGCTTAAATTAACTTGACATCTTCCTGATTCTGGGCTGCTGAAGGGGCAGCAAAGTCCCCCAGTATAGCATAGCCCTAGGAAAATGTCAAGTTGCAATATCAATTCCAGGGCTTCCCAGAGTCTGGACCAACTGCCTATATTTAGCTCTCCCCTGCAGGCCTGCTGTACTGTGGGTCCTGTAAGTTAGTCTGATAGCCATCTCCAATATACCCAACCCAGAGATAAAATCCTCCAGCTGACTGTTGGGCTCTTAAGAAAGCTGTTGTTATGCCATATCAGTGTGTTTTACACCGTGTAATGTAGAGTAGTGAGTTACACTCACTTATAATTGCATAAGAAGGATATAGATAGTGTGAACATGAGGCAGAATACACGTTAATAAAATGCAAAGGCGGAAAGCTCGACTTTGCACAAAACTCTACTAGCACAAGCTAACCACATCCAGAAAACCCCACCACCTATGAAGATCCGAGTAGGCTGCCACAGACAGTAGGCAGCTTCATTTGAAGACTGGAATCCTACATGCTCCAATGCTGATATGGACAAAATCTTCTGGGTTTTCTCCCACCGGACTGCACACTGTATAACAATAAAGTTAGGCAATATAAAAGAATACTATTCTTATCAGATTTCCTTCTAAGCGTTCAGAAGGTCTTGTCATCCATATTTAAGTCTGTGTTCAAGTATGAGAAAAGTGAACTGTAATAAATTACACTTTACCATCCATTATCCAAATTCTATTTCTATTTTTAAAGCAAAAGTCTTTGGTCCGTTTTGCTGAGTGCTGCATTTGTTGTCACTTCCTTTTCTCTTTTCTCTGGTCCCTTCTTGTAAGGTAGCTCAAGAACATGGCACAATGGAATGCAAAAAGGTGTCCTTCTAAGTTGGCCAGCCTATGCACTGCATTTTCTCATAGTCTCAAAATGAGCTCTAGTGTTTCCCATGACCTGGCTACCCAGAGGTGGATTTTTTTCTCCAACCTTGGTTTGCACAGCCAGTGCACTCTGCTCATCCTGATCCTTCCTGAAGATGCAGTTTTCTTTTTCAGTTCCTAAAAGTATCATAGCAAAAGAAAAGGAGGAAGACAATGGAAGGTATTCTGTGTTCTGATTATATCTACTCAGAGTGGTCTAAATCTTTCTTCAGAGCCAGAATGGTTAAATGGATTGCTCCTGTAAAAGAAAGTTGTGCCTAAGGAAAGGGATCCTGCTAAAACTTGAAGTTGAGATAACCCACCTGTTTAAGCAGTGACACCCATTTTGAATAGGGAATGACTGTCACCTGAATCTACTGGTTTTATTTGTCTGAAGCCTTTGAATAAGGCCAAAAGGGGTTCTCCTGAACCTTCCTGACATCATTGCTTGTATGCAAAATCTGTTCATACACAGAAAAATACAGCCCCTAATTGCAGCCGATTAGCCCTGCCAGCTTGCTGTGCCTGATAGTGCACCTCATTAGGCATTATAAAATTCTACAGCAAATCAACTCAGTCTTCAGATTTATGCAGCATCTGTTCAGGGTAGCCCAGTGCTGTGTCCATTGCTTTTTCTGCTGGCTCCAGTGCAGCCTTACTGAGGAATGATTGCTTTGGTTATCAGCAGTGGCATGAACATAATCATGTCACATTGTGAGGATCTAATGTGCTTTATGAGGCACTTGATGCTCTGTAGTTGCTTCGACATCAGAGCTGCTCCATGCTGGCTGCCTCAGAGCAATATCACATGGTGAGTTCCTCTTGCTTATCGTTAAGGCAAGTTGCTGCCTGCCCAACCTGTTCAGGGTGCTCACGTACGATGGGCAATGCTGGTTTGTTCTGCTTGTAGCCTGTTTGCATGCAGGACTGTGCTGGGCAAAGACCAACCAGGTGCTAGAGGAAAGGAGGAGTTAAAGCAGAGCACCTGTACTGTAACTGGGTAGGAAGCCGAGTGGGATTTTGGTGTTCTCAGCCCTGCAGTCACTGTTCATGTGCTCCAGGTTGAATTTGCTTTCAAGAAAATAGCTGCAAAGTTACTAACGTCGGTGGAGAATCACCTGCTTATTTCAGATCTAAATTGAGCTTGCTGTACCACCACTCACTTGCTCAGAAAGTTGAGTAACTCTGTCTTTTATTGCAGCACAGGTATGTGTTTTATCATGATTTTTATAATGTGCTTTAAAATCCTTTGATAAAAGCTGCTTCAAGTATGTATATTTTTTGCGTACTTAGAAAGGGAGAGGGAGGAGCTGAGCAATACAGTGGTACAGCCAAATCTTTGGGTACATCAACAACAGTAAGGACCTCTGAATCTTGACTGCTTGAAATAGAAGTCCCAGAGCCTTGACTGAGACTGCAGCAGCCTGTGTTTGCAACTTAGCCACTCCTGGCTGGAGACAGGGAGGCGTTCACCATGGTTGTGAGTTTAGCCAGGGGACTTTTGCCTTCCTTGTTTACTGCAGGTAGTGTTGTGTCCATCTACTCTTCTATATTCCTCTGATCCTGGGAATAGGAGAGCTGTTTACCATCTGGTCCATGCTACCAGGACCGGTTATGCTGTCTGCTTTCTCAAATCTCCCCATGTCAATCTCATGCTTAATGTTCTCTTTAGCCATATGTGCTGTACTTACCCGTTCTCCAGCTTCCGTTCTTTCTCTTCCTTGCTGCAAACCTCTCAAGGGTATGCCTTCTGGGAAACAAAATATGTTTCATATATTAAAGTTTGAACTACAGGTACTTGCTCGCTGTGTCTTCAGAGAGTGTTTGCCCAAGAATCAATGTGAAAGAAGCTGTTTTGTAGCTACCCAAGTTCATAGGACCGTGTAGAGCAGAGAACGTCAGTCTTCAAGCTTTGGGGTCAGATTTATTTAGTGTGTTAGGTCTTCAGGGTGTCACCCTGTGACACTGTGTACAGTCCAGGTATGCAAAACACTCAGTGCCCAAAAGTGGTTTGTACTACCTTTCACTTGTCTGGGACAACTCAGGTGCTAAGCTCTTGTTTTCTTTTTCCTGCAGCATCTCAGGCTATGGAGCTGCTGGTGGGAAAGGAGGGAAGAACACCATGGTACGATCCCACGGCGTGTCTGTGCTGGGAATTTTTGACCTTCAGAAGGGTGATACTTTGTATATCTTGGTGGGACAGCAAGGAGAAGATGCTTGTCCTAGAGTAAGTGATTGTCCTTTCTGTTTTGCTTTAATCCCTTCTATAAATCCATGGAGTTTTGTCTGTTTGCAGAGAAAACTGTTGTCCCTGAGAGTCTTTGGGTTATATGGTTCAAGGGATAGCTACAGTTTTACTGGGAGGGCACGAGTGTGAAAAGATGAAGTACATGTCACTGTACTCACTTCCTCTTCAACATTCATGCCCCGTTGATACTACACTACAGGTTTCTGATTGATCTGCATCTCAGAGCATTTGTGTGGGCTTTTGGAGAGAAAAGACAACCCTGCCTTCGTTTCCTCTGAAGATCAGTCTTCAAGGTTGACTTCACAAGGCTTTGTCTTTGCTCCGCTGTTGTGCTCAGCCCTGCCATTATCACAGTACTCTGCAACTCTGGAGAAACCCACCTCACAGGGCCTGTTTGGTTATTCTCTGTATGGGAATGGGAGAGACAAATTAATCACTGCTGGGTCAGTCTTGATTTTTGTGTTACTGAACAATTGTTGCTAGAAATGCCTTGACAGAAAGGTGCAACATCTGCTCTTCACAGGCACAATAGTCTATTAATCATTTAGTATTCTTTGGAGGATGGGGAAATAGAAGATTCTTACAGATGAAACTAAGCATTATTTGATGAAATTTCACCTATAGGTTTGAGCTGGACATTTAAATGCTGTGCATTTCTCAGCTGTTAATGGCTGGCATCCAAGAGATGAAAGCTTAGCAGTTCGTTACAGCAGAGAAAGGTTGAAGAATGTAGACAAGAAAAAAGCAGTTCTCAAGGCAGGGTGCTCGAGTAAATAACGTTAAAACTGGAATTATACATATCTACAAACAAACCATTAATATGAAGCCTCTTTGAAATGAGAAATGCCCTAACTCAAACTTCCATCTAACGTCTATAACTAGGACGTTCCAGCTGAGTGTAATATATGGACTCATTAAATTGCAGGCCACTGTAATCTTAGTGAGAATTTATTGAGTGCTAATGTAATTCTTTCATTGAGGCAAAGAGATTGCATTGACTTGTAGAAGGGACTTTTACTAGATTGGATTGTAATCAGTTATGTCTTTGCCATGAAGGATTTTTTTTTTTTTTTAATTCAATTGTAATCTAGTGGTTCCTTTGGGTCATTGACTTTGTCATTTTATTAATCATCCCCACCCAACTCCAAATCAATTAAGGAGAGTGAAGACTAGGGAAAGGATGATTGTTTAGTTCCATAGGCAAGTCTGTGCTCACAAAATGGATGCCATTCTCTGGCACAACGTAGGACACATTTTGTGGTCAACAGAATAATTTGTAACTTGAGGATGCTTTTATCATGTTCCTCTTTCAAAAGAAAACACATGCATGAAAGTATAAGGAAGCAGAAGGTTAATCCCACTATAACAACTGTTTGTGCATTTTCCCCTTAAAGTGGTGTTGACTTAGTGAGTTCGGTGTGCATAACAAAATAGTGTTACTGACATGAAATGTATAAAGTAAAATAAGCTAGAAGGAAAGCTCACAACTTACACACTCACAGCAGAGTGCTGCTTGTCATGCACTTTAGTACACCAATTTAAAATTGAAGCAACGGTTATTTCTCTTAGGTCATAATCCAGAAGTACTCATAAATGATGGTTTAATGTTGTGCTTGACATCAGTTAGTGAATTCAGTGATTTGCCTAATACAGAAGGTTCATTACATTTGGTGCTAATTGGTGGAGGGGAAAAAAATGCTAAGTAGGAAATATGGAGGTTTTTTAGTGAGGTATTTTCTTTAACATCAGGTAAATATTGCAATAAAAGGTGGGACCGCAGCTGTTTTGGTAAGCTTTGAACTACCTAGCAGTGGTAATTACAGTAAAATTGCTGCTACAGCATAAGCGTCAGATCAACATCAAAACTTGCTTGGAAGTCTAGATAAATATTAGGTAGCTAGTCTATGCTGAGCTCATAGCTACTGTCCATGCTATGATTACCAAGGTTGAAGCTAGCTCTGGTACATCTACATGATCCACCAATACACCTTAATTCTGGATAGATGTACGTTGGCTGCCTGGTCCCAGCCAGTAGGGCACTGGAAGAGGAGTAAAGAAACTGGGGTTCTCTCTATGTCTCTGCCATTTGGCTGTTATGTGACATGGGGCAAGTCACTTCATTGTTGAGTTACTCCCTTCCCCTAGCTGCGAAATACAGAGAGTTAATGCTGGGAAGTATTTGCAGTAGATTCTGCTACATCTTGTATGTTAGAAGTTCATGGAGCTGTTTTACATGGTAATAGACATCAGCACTGAGCTTGCTTCAAAATAATTCAACTAAATTGGCAACATATTCTTATGACAAAGGTTGAAGCAAAAAGCTAGATTCTTCCAGAAGAGCATTCACTTACTTCTCCTTCTGTAGTTTCACTGGAGGACAATTTATTGCTTTGGGAGGGTGAAGGGTCCATGAGGCCTGTGTGTGTAGGACACGGAGATTTCTTACCAGAATTCAGACCTTCAGGTCTTCTCTTTGCAGACTAATGATGTTATACAGAAAGTCTGCATTGGAGAGAACAATGTGATTGAAGAAGAGATACGTGTGAACAGAAGTGTCAATGAATGGGCAGGAGGAGGTGGAGGCGGGGGAGGTGCAACTTACATATTTAAGGTATGGAAACATAGTCCACATGCACCTTCAGCATGAACACATCCTGCCATTTGCCTCTAGTGTTGCAGCCTGAAATATCTGAGAACCCTTTATGCACCTCTGGGGAAGGGTCCACGAAGTGATCTCTGGGTATCCTTCGTTTCCAGTTGATAGCTGTAGTGAGCTCAGTTGGCCCTTCACGCTTCTTAGAACTGCTACGCAGTATGGCCACACTTGCTTCAGTGTCTTGGAGTTTTCTTTGCAAACATAATAGTTTGAATTGGATTTTTTTTTCAATGCAAGCTGAGATGCTGAAGCATAACTCTGCAGCAAAGGGCAAATTCCACAGGTCTTAATTCAAATCTATCATTGTAGAACATTAGATTTCAGCAACACATTTAGCCTATACAGTGCAATGGCAAGAAAAGTTGAGGATAGCCTGTATATTTTCTGTTGGCAACCCTATAGCTAGGGACCACTGATCTTTTCTGTCATGTACTAGCTGAGACAGTACTCGTTCCAAACACTGGTTTCAGGCGTTAAAAATATGTTTAGATCACCCAGCTTCTGCATAATTCTACGTAACTCTGCACGCTCTGTTTCCAGCATAGCAGTACTTTATCAGTGGAGACACTATATTGCACTATATAGAACAGTGCTCCTTAGCTGCTTCATTTGGTGGAAGTCATCACACGGTAACATTACAAGCTTTCTAAGAGCCATCAGCACTGTAGGTACAATTCATAGAGCTGCTGATGTTCTCTGTTGCAGAGCTTGGTAGGACTAGTGCTATCCATTAATCTCCTGGATGTGGGTACATAAATAATGCATGGGTAATTTGTAGTGCTAAGCAGTCCTAGAGGCCTGCTTAGCGCAACATGCAGTAACTAGCATGTGGTTGAACTTCCATTTGCGTGTCTGACTTGGAACATTGCCTTTATTTCTGAATTTGTTAAGATGGAGAATGGAGAACCGGTCCCCTTGATAATTGCAGCAGGAGGTGGTGGCAGGGCCTACAGGGCCAAAACAGACACGTTTAATCCAGAAAGGCTGGAGAATGATTCCTCTATTCCAGGGCTGAATGGAAATTCAGGAGCTGCAGGTAAGGAAAGTTTATTCTTCTTAAGAAAACCTTTATGAATATGTGGTACTCCCAGATTCTTCCTCACACAGAAGTGAGGTGAAACTCATGAAAACACAGTTCAGGGGGAAGATGGAATTGTACCATGCATGTAGGATGTACCCTCAGTGCAGGATACTTGGCCTAAATAAGGGTATTGGAGATGGTACAGCCATAGCAATGGCAACATCCTCCCAAAATAATGTAGTACCTCTCATAAGGGAAGTTGTTTGATTTTTTCATGTGGGAGTTTGCAGTGCTGATGTGGCCATCCTGCTCCCTGCACTGTTTTGTGCTGTGTAGACATACTCACAGTTTCCCTGGCTTATGCAGAAAGAGCATAATTGCACCCTGGCTAGAAGTCTCTGTGAAGAGACCTTGGACTGAACAACCAGCAGAGCTGAAAGTGAGTCACTGGTGAGTATGTTGTATTTAGAACGCGGCTGGGACATGTTTTCACATCCCTTTCACTAAAATCCTTTTGTTCCACTTTAGAACCGACATAGAGTTTTTTCAAAAGTATTTCAAAAGAGAAGGGGAAGGCTCTGTAAGCCAGGAACAAGTGGTTGGGGAGTAGGCAGGGATATCTTTTTACATTTTCCATAGAAAATACTTGTCCTTGTATGGTAGGTGAAAAGAGGTGCAGATGATTAACACGTTCAAAAGCCCTATGGAAAGGTCACTGTAGCATTGTGTAGCAAGCACATCCCCTCTTCTAACCAAGCCATGAGATTCTTACTTCAGCTGAGGTGCTTTGAAGGAGTGCTTGGTCTGCAGATCCCTGCAGTGTTTCTAACACAAAAATAACCCCTACCTGTGCCTTTTCTCTTCTCTTAACTGCAGGTGGTGGAGGTGGCTGGAATGATAACACTTCCTTCCTGTGGTCAGGAAAATCCTTGCTGGAAGGTGCTACTGGAGGAAGATCCTGCCCCCAGGCCATGAAGAAGTGGGGGTGGGAGACAAGAGGGGGTTTCGGAGGGGGTGGAGGGGGGTGCTCCTCAGGTGGAGGAGGCGGAGGATATATAGGTAAAGTGGCTTCGTGTTCAAGGTGTCCCTTCCCCTCCTTTAGTGCTAATGATCAGCAAAACGCTGATAGATAATTCTCCTGTAGCTAGCATATTTGACTGTTATGTACTAGTATGTCTGTCTGTTGCCTTTTTAGCACTAGATGAATGTATGGCATTTAGTCTTTGAGCAAATAGCCAGATGTCAGTCCTTCAGCTGTAATCCTGGCTTTGCACTCTGCAAAATGTGCCATCAAGATCCTGCTATGATTCTTGAGCCTTCCATTCTGGGGTTATAGTGCTGAAGAATGAGGAGCCACAGGCTATGTGCTCCCATTGCCAGCACCTGTGTTTTGAGGACTTTGGTCCCAGAGACTGGCAGCCAGGCTTTATGCCAGGGGAAGGATGCAGCTTCTTCTACCCTGCCCTGCTGTGGGTGAGCCTTGGTCCTGCGCAGGTGGTCTCTGGGGGCAGAGGCTCAGGCTGCCAGCCAAGACCCCTCTTAATAACGATGGTGGTATTGACTTCAGTCAAGAAGGAGCTAATTTCATGTGCTGCGGGTCTCAGGACAGCTGTCAGATGGCATTATGTTGATTATAACTGGTGTGGGCCAGATTCAAGATCTCTACTAACCCATAATCTCCTGGGCCACATAGTTTCTTCAGCCATCTGCACTGTGGTGGACTTTTTAACCCCTGGTTCTCCACAGCTTAAATCAAGTGTATGATAGACTAGAAATCCTGAGAGGAAGTAATAAGTTTAAATGATTAAGTGCATGTTTTGTACCAATGTTACTATGTAATGCTTCTTTTTTCCAACAGAATGCCTCACATGACATAATTTTAATTTCACTGAAGATGGTTATAAAGAGGAAAAGCCATTTTTGGGTGGGGTGGGGGAGAATCTTTGCATGCTTGTAGTACAAAATATATGGCCCATACTGTGTTTCTAATATGTTCTATGTATTGGTCATACTTTACTCCTGATATGTTATATATGCCCAAGCACAAATGAGCAACTCCTAAATTCCTTCAGTCCCCATGCCTGGTGGACCACCCTGCTTTCAGGGTGCAAAGGAGAGGAAGGATATCGGATTATTCATTCCCACTGCTGACACAGTACATACCTCGATCATCAGCAAGGGTACCGAACTTAGCCTTTGAGTACTGGTGTTTTCCAGTCTCTTGGCTATATTCATTTTAAGAAGGGCTGGTATGTTTCACAGCATCCAAATGGTTAAAGATAAAGTTTGTGCCTTAGTTTGAAACACTGTGCCTAAAACAGAGCTAAGAAATCGATTGTCACAAGCTGCTGGTATTAAATTGAAGTTCTAGAGATAAAAGACCAATGATTCATGCCACAACTCGCTAAGTGTTCCCTATGTGTTAAATACTTTGATTTATTCTCTTTTCTCATTTGGATGCCTCCCTAAATATGCTGAAGTCATGCATGTTGCAATGCTTACCTGTATTTTAGTGCCAATGAGCCTCAGTCTATAAAGGTAACTTCTGGTTTGACATAGGTGGCAATGCTGCAGTGGACAATGACCCAGAGATGGATGGGGAGGATGGTGTGTCCTTCATTAATCCAATTGGTACTTTATACACTCCAGCACTTAAAGGTATTCATATTGGTCAGAAGTCTTCTAGTGGGTTTATTTCATGTTAAGAATAGTTTGCATCTGTAGGACACTTTACTTTACAACCCTTTGGGTACAGCTTAGTGTCATCATGAACATGAGGAGGCAGAAAGCATAACAAAGTCCAGTGGAGAATAAACAGAAGTAGCAGGACGAAAGCAGGTGGGGACAACATCAAAGCTATTGGAAAACACTTCCCAGCAATGTAGTCTACCAGCCTATAGAATAATTCTGGCCAAGGAAAGTGGTAACAGAACCTCATAGTTCAGATAATTTAGGAAAGAAACAGTCACAGCACCTGACTATTCACTAACAAACGTTCCTTAGAGCATCCCTCAGCAAAGTACCCAGGTTGGACCAGGTTGTTTCTAGAGGAAACAGTGCTGTGCTGCCCAGCAGTGCATGGGAGTGATAAATACTGCCACTCCAGCCTGTGTTTGCCCAGAAGTCAGTCTCTTGAGTATGTTTGTGATGTGTTCAGAAAATACGAAAATATCTATTTTCTCAAAAAAAAAATGTTTGCTTTAGAACAGCCAGAAGTATTTTCACATACAGATGGACTCTGGCCTGATAGATTCAGCCAGAAAGTTTTGAAAACATTGTGGTGTTTGATCTCAGAGGGAGTAAAGGCCAGGGAGGAAAAGGGCGAGCCCCACAGGCCACTGAAAGGGCATGTTTCCCTTTGCCTTGGCAGCAGCCTCCTTGCTAACCTGGTAGGACTATCTGTTCAAAGAGAGCCGGTGCACCTCAACTGCAGTGGGGCTAATTTAGCTGCATGTTATTTTCTACATGAGGAAAGGACAGGAGCTGTGGAAGGTGGGGAGAAATCGGTTTCTTAGATGGGGCCCACCCTGCCACATCTGGCAACCATGACCACCATGTCCCCTGTTTCTGTCAGTACCTAAGGGAATGTTATAAGTGATCTTTACAGTAATTAACTCAGCTTCTTTCATCCACTCCCTAGTGACAGAGGGGCACGGAGAGGTGGATATTAAGCTGCACCTTAACTGCAGTCACTGTGAGATGGACGAGTGCCATGTTGATCTTGAGACTCAGAAAGTCATTTGCTTTTGTGAGCCAGGCACAGAGTTGGCTGAGGATGGTGTGTCTTGCATAGGTAAGTAGGTGTGTGGGGTAGGCTGCTAGTGTGTGAGACAGAGAATGCATGGCAAAAATCTGTAGTTTGGACTATAAGACATCCTGAAAGTGTTATCTAGTCTTCCTTAAAACTGGCTTCTGTTGAATGTTACCTTTTTTCCTGCTGGTATGTGCTGCGGAGTTATTTTGCTAGGATATACACCCATCAGTGCAGAGGACCAGTGCACAGAGCTGCATTGCTGGTTTGCTTTACAGTATACGTTTAGCACACTGGGCAGCACTGAGGAGAGTAAAATTTTGCGCCTGGTTGCGCATATGCTCACATTCTGCTCTGAAATCATGAAAGTTTGCTCACTGAAGGGATTTTCCAGCTACAGGTAAATTCCAGGTCAGTCCTCTTAAGAACCAAAAAAATGTACAAGGTGAAGGACAATATAATTCCTGTGGATTTGGGCATATAAGGTGCAGGTGCAGAATCTATAAGAAATTCTGCGTGCGAGATCTCTGAGGAAAGCTAAAGACAGTGCCTGTGCTTGCCTTACTTGAAAAAGCAAGTGCTCAGATCTCCATTAATAGGTTTTCTTCATATTCTTGCCCAGCAGTTAGAGCAAATGACTCCAGGGTTTTGGGGTCCTGCTCACAGCTTTGTCACTAGCATGGGAAAATTATTCTGTCTTTTTACCATTCCCATCTGCAAAATCAGTTAAAAGCATGGTCATTGTGCCAGGGTAAAGTAAAGCTTAGTAGATGGTCATTGAATGCCTTGTGGTCCCATGTGGGGATGCAGCTATGGAATACCTTGTACCACACTTACTGTTACCAGTTTTTTTTGCCTGGATTAGATGCGTTTAGGAGTTGATATATTGCAGTCCTCCTTCTGCTTTTGCTGTGATTTGGCTTTGATAGCAGCACTTTAACCCTGGCAATGTAATGTTCTTTCCACCTCCCCAACCTCCTGCCCCTGGTTTTTATGGTCTTGTTTTCATACCCAGGGAGTGCACATGTTAATTTGTTGATAGCAAACCATCTGCTTTAATGGTTTGATATTAATTGAGGAAAGTAAAACAATGAGGTATTAGAGGTCATAGATCCTGAGAACTGATCATGCCAGAGGTTGCTCCTACACTGTAGGAGCAGCAGCAGATGAGTAAATGGAAGAGCAGAAAAATCCGTCCGCAAAGAAGTGGCTGCTGGAAGATCATTTCAAACATGTAATTCCTTCTTCTCCTGCCTCTGTTACAGCTGAGCCAGTGGTTCATCTCCCTCTCTCCTTGGTCTTGTCTGTAGTGACTTCAGCATTGGTGGCTGCCTTAATTTTGGCTTTTTCAGGAATCATGATAGGTGAGTGTTTCTCTGCAAAAGATATTTTCATATGAGGGCTGGATCTGAACCAGGGATAATTGGGCCCTGGGAGGCAAAAAGATTCAGGTTTTTAGCTACTGCTGTATTTAATGACACCTTCCCACACACATGCCTTAACTTCAGATTTCAGTAGTTGTTTCTAACTACAGTGACCAATTTGAGGAGGTTTCAGTTACTGACTGCATCTCGAAAGAGACATTATTGCTTGTGTTGTAGTGTGAAGCTGCCAGAACACAGCTGCCACTGCTTTTGAGAGCTGTTGGTGCTTAATGCCTAAAAGCAAGCTTCTTTATTTGTGTGCCTATATACAGATTTAGCCTCTTAATGTATGCCATTTAAGCTTGAAATTCTCACATAGGTTCCCCTTTTACAAACTGCTACTTAGTAGGATGTGGGCATTCTTGGCATCTTTATTTGAAATTCTAAAAGGTATTTTTCACCCTTTCATTTTCTTATTTTAAACAATTGCTCACCTGCATTCAATTGCAAGCAGAATAGATTCGAATCAGTGAAAAACAGCAAGGGATTCAAACCACAGCTCTGCCACCTTTCTTTGTCCACACTGTATATAGTCTGGGGTGGGGGGAGGCATGTACCCAGAGCAGCAAATGGCAACTATTAAATTAGATTTGTGCAGCTGTTTCAGTTTTAAGAATTTCAGGAGTTATCAGTTGCACACACATGGTCCTACACATATGATTTCTGGCCTGACAGTACCCCTTTAAAATTACTAATTACTTCTCAGGGAGTGGGAGAGTAATCCGCTTTCCATCCAACCAGCCTATCATTGCCATCTCAGGAAAGAGCAGCGATTTAAAAAATCAAAGCAAAAGCAATGAGGAGGAAAATGGAGGACAGGAAGGGTTTGTGGATAGGTCATTACATCCATCTGCCTTTGTGAGTGCATGTTTACCCCTTAAATTCTTCCCCTGAGCAATATCTGCTGGAGAAGATGCAATAGCTATTACCGTCACAGTCTTTGGGTTCAATCCAGCTCCCACAGAAATCAATAGTAAGGGTAATAGTGATTTAACCTGGCATCTTGCTTTGAAAAAAAATACCGCAATATCAATTACTATTTTAAGGAATATCCACAGGATGTCTTCTTTCAAGGTGTGATTTCTAATGACATTTCAGAAGTATCAGTGAAGTAATTCAAAGAATATAACACTACCATAAACTGATTTCAAATTTAGTCCAACTCTGTTTTTTAGAAACAGAAGTAGTTTTGCAAAATGAGCTCGTTCTATGTACAATGTGTTATCCTGAGGTAACAGTTTAGTCTATCGATTTTGAACAATACGCTGCAATAATTCATTTCAGATTTTAGTCACTTCTGCATGATTTAGGAAAGTTGGTTATACCCTGACTCCCTCAAGTTTGGAACTGGACTCATACTTGGAAGTTAAACTAAATAGAGCAAAACGAAAACCTCAGAACTGTGAAATCAGAGATCTCTGCAAGTGAAATTCATTTTACTTCTTCCAAACAGTTCATGAGCAAGCCTGTTTCTTCATAAAATGTGTAAATCAAAGGTTCCTGGATAACTTCAGATGCCATTTTCTCTCTGTAATTAAACGACGTACAGAAATATGACAGTGTCACTGTCTGGTTTGATGCACTGAAATTTGGCCACACAGCGAATTCCAGTGAGATGTGCTGCATGGCTGCTGTCCTGTTCCAAAGTCAATCTGTCTCTCTGGTTTCCTGTGTTCTCCATATATAGTATATCGTCGGAAGCACCAGGAGCTACAAGCCATGCAGATGGAGTTACAGAGCCCAGAGTATAAACTGAGCAAGCTGCGTACCTCCACTATCATGACAGACTACAATCCCAACTACTGCTTTGCAGGAAAGACCACATCCATTAGTGATCTCAAAGAGGTGCCTCGAAAAAACATCTCCCTCATCCGGTAAATTCATTTTTGCCTTCCCTATGCTTTACATTATACACTCATGTGTGGTGGCTCTCTTACACAGATGTGAGCTCATGCCTGTGCAGGCACGTACAAATTCTCATGCACTTTTAGACTCATGCCCCTTTTCATAAGAAAGATATAAAGCTGCAGTAGTTAGGTTTGCGTGGAGGGGACTAGACTTTAGCAGTCTCCTCAGATTTTACAGGTGCAGTGTTAATCTTCTGGGGTTATGAGAGGAACTGAAGAGTCATCACCAGCAATTCAGACACATCTTTTGCAGACTGTGCAATGAATGGCCCATTTCCAGTATTAACTGATGAAATGCTGGGAAGGCTGAGGCTTGTAGGAGGCTCTTTTAAAGTCTTTGACGGAATCTTTGGTAAAGACAATGACATCCTTAAGTACAATAGCAGGAAAAGCAAGCAATGGGTTTGAGACTGCCAGACAGTATTTAAAAAACAGGAATATAAATCCCACGGGATAATCATGTTTAGATCAGAACTTCTGGAAAGTTCGAAATAGTCTCTTAAGAAAAACTTGAAAATTCACAGTTCTTTCGCACCTTGCTGTGCTGCAGGATACAGTGCATGCCACTTGTGAATGTGACATTACCCTTGTACTATGCAGTTTACACAAAAAGCCAAGAAGCGGAAGGAGAGCTTGGAAGATTAGGGAGCTTACAGTGCTAAAAAAGATGATGGTCAGAGCAGTCTTTGCAGTCTGCAATGTTTTGCTGTCTCTTATCTCATTCCCCCTTACCTGCACATCTTGATGGACTGCATCTGGAAGTTTCCAGAGTATCCTGTGCTGCTGCTGCCTTTGTCACTTGGGCTCTGAAAGGATTTTTGAAGTGTGGCAAGCTGCAGAGAGCAGCTTTTGGGGAGGAGGGTGAGTTATGAGCTGTAGAGATCTGTTTTATACCCTCAGTTTGTAGTAAGTTGGTCAGGCTTAGCCAAGAATAGTGTCTCAAGCTGATACCTACAAAATGTTATTAAAAGAAGTGGTTGAGTCACAGGCAACACAAGTCCTCACTGTGGTTTCACTGCCTAGACTGGTCTTTATCCTGGCAAAACTGCAGACAGAGCTTATGCAACAACAGAGCAGATTACCCTTAGCAGCACCTGTTTGAAAAAACAGAAGGGCAACAGCCCATGCAAAAACAGTCCACCGATAGACCGGAGAGACAGAATCAGTGTGGCTGTCAGGCTCTGCCAGGCTGTCCTGGCTCTACCAGGAAAGTGCATGTTGTAGAAGTGAGCTTTGTTGAGAGCCTTTTACCCAGACCGAGATGCAGGAATGTCTCTTAGAGGCTCAAACTACTACTGCCCAATGTGCAGCCCATGCAGGGTTAAGAGGGACTCAGGATCTGGGATGCAGCCTCATTCTCTGCCAGAGTTTGCTATGTCGTTATGAAATGCCACCTATGTGGTATTCCTATTGTTATAACAGTTGACTTAACGTTGAGTGAGTGAAGACTGAATAGACAGGTATGCAAAATCTGTATCATAAGGACATAGAACAGGATCTGTTGTGTGATTACTTTAGTTCCTTTCTCTCTTTTTTGTACCCTTATTCAAAATAAAACTGTAAATTTCTTAATATGATCAGTGCCCGAAATGATTCTCAGCATGAATTCCTAGAGCAGAGTGCTTTACAAAGCACTATCATCACCATTTACTGGCTAAGGTACTTACCCAGAATCACAAAATCAATCAGGAAAAGATAACTTGGTTTAGAATTGAGGTCCTTTGAGAATCATTGTACCTCCTAGTTTCTTGTTCAGTGTTTTCTTTAATGGTGATGCATAAACATCATGGGAACTGTTAATGTGTTCAGGGTGTGGGAACACCAAGGCCTATCTTTATTGACCTCTAGAGCACTGACACCAAAGCCATAGGAGAGTGCTATCTATTACACACTGCAGTGCCAGCAGCTTGATTTCACTGAGGACTGTTCAGTTTTGAGG
>NW_009258621.1:2136395-2139327 GCF_000687185.1 Egretta garzetta
TTCCCTACCAATTAAATACATTGTAGGTCCAGAAAAGATCAGATCAAGGTCTGGTCCCCTGCATAGTGTGAGGAGTGGTATCGCCAGTGTCAATATCCAGTTCTCCCTGTTTCACTACCATGAAAACTGTGAGCCCGTTCTGTCAGCTGTGACCACAGTGTTATAATGTGTGTTCTCTGTAGTAAAACCTTCTTTGTCTTCTCTGGTCTGTCCAGGGGTTTGGGTCACGGAGCCTTTGGTGAGGTATATGAAGGTCAGGTGGCAGGGATCCCCAGCGACCCCACTCCCTTGCAGGTGGCTGTGAAAGTAAGTGACAGTGTATGAGTTATCATGATGGTTTCATGCGCCTTTCACCCAAGAGTCCCAATGCATTATAAAAATGAAGATGAATTAAGCATTACTGTAGTACTGAAGGATGTGGCTAGAAAGGTTGCTGCTCTGTTGCAACACTTTAATCCATCATAGTGACGGTACAACTTGTAGCATATGGGCTTGTGAGACTATTAAAAGAGGTCTTCAAGTAGTAAATAGGCAAAGATTTCCCATACAGCTGCAGTAGACTGCAGGTATGAGAAATAAATCCATCCTCCACATGCTACACCTGGTGTGGTAATCTGTCCAAAGCCTTTGTGTCAGAGGCCAAAAGTCTTCACAGGGCAAAGACCAGCTGGTATATACATCAAAGAGCCTGCAGGTAGGAGATGACTGGTTTTCCAGGGACATCACCACTCCATTACATTCCATATGCACTGAAGCTAAATCCTGAGAGACCCTGGTAGGGTTCTCCAGGCCTTCAGCAGCCTAGCTAGTTTGTTTTCTCCTAGAGGTTACATAGCGGCACAGTCCTACTGCTGCTTATAGTTCATAGTCTTGCTGGGAGGTAGGAGTGTTGAACTGTCAGAGAGCTCAGGAACTGTGGTCTCATGCCTCATCCTCTATACAGCAGAGTCCCATATATTGAGCACTGTTCCTTGTGCACTCTGGGCTATTCCTTTTGCTGGGAGGAGGATGACAGTGGCGGTGATGGGCCATGTGTTCTGATCTTTGCCTTTCAACAGGCTTCACAGTCTAGTTTAGTAACAGTCTAGCTATTCTCTTAGAGTGAGGTTTCTTTTAGAAACAAGAATTGCTGCAGACGATGTTAGTGCTTTTGATTGTGCCAGGTGTTCTACATCTGTAACTTTAAATATCTTCTTGTCAACCTGTTTTTTCTTTTCCAGACGTTGCCAGAAGTTTGTTCAGAGCAAGATGAACTGGACTTCCTCATGGAAGCTCTCATTATTAGGTGTGTATGAGTAAGATGAACAGCACTTGTGTAGGCTTGCAAAGCCCAGCACTGTAAATAAAAAAGGTGCTTTGGGAGGTGATGTCTATGCAACACATCTCTACAGTAGTTTTAGCACATGGCTGTCAGTATTTTATAAAGAAGATAGGCATTACCATCCTTTTCTAGTCTTCTTACAAATGAGGAGGCACCAGATGATTAAGGGCTAAATTTTCAAGAGGGTCCACACTGGTTTTCATTATCCAAAGTGAAAATCTTTAGGCCCAGTTTTCAGAATTGATAACAGGATCCTCTGATTTCTCTTAGAGACCAGAACACGAGGTAAAGACAGACCTTAGGAGTTTGGGTTTGACTAGTCAAAACTAACAGATGACATTGACTTAATGCTGCTGTCTTGTCACACCTCAGTTGACTGAGTCCTAGAATCCATGGAAATAGTTTCCCATCACATTGAGGTCTGGAGAAATAAGGAAGTATTAGAGACTAGACTTTGAGGAATATCCCCTATGTAAGCAGATCCCTGCATCAGTATGTTTTTTGGAAGAACTCTGCCCTAGCCCAGTTTCTGCCCCTTGGATAAGGAATTTAGGATGAGATTTGTCTCTGTTATCAGACATTCTCTGCTTCCTATGGCCCACAAATCTCACTGCACCCCAAAAAGGATGCAGAATATAGGAAGAGGAAAAGCAGCCAAAAGCCATTCCTTCCCCACCCCTGTTTCTGCACTATGCAGACAGACACAGAGTGCAGGGGTAGCTCTTTAGCTTTATCCAGTTACCCTACCTTTGAGATTTGTTACTTTCTGAAAAAAAAGAAAACAACATTCCCCAGAGCAAAACATTTTGATTCTTTTCTGCAATTGTGCTTTTTGGATCAAAGTTGCTCCATAATTGAGTCTCCCACTCTCCACAGCAAGTTCAACCACCAGAATATTGTGCGCTGTATTGGGGTGAGCTTGCAGGCACTGCCTCGTTTCATCCTGCTAGAGCTTATGGCTGGAGGTGACCTGAAATCGTTCCTGAGAGAGACGCGTCCTAGACCGGTAAGAAAAGAGAAAATTGAATTTTATTTAGTAAGCTGCTGCCACAAGGCAAATACATACTATAAAAGAGCTGATCCACGCAGCTATTTCCCAGCATTTTAGAGGGTCAGAAAATTTCTGTTACTAGAAGACCACTGTGGGGGCAGGACACAGATATATAGGGAACAGTTGCTGCTGGGGTTATGGAGAGGTGCCTCATCCTTGGACTTTGCTAGCTCTTTATCAATGACCTGGACGAGGGGATTGAGTGCACCCTCAGTAAGTTTGCAGATGACACCAAACTGGATGGAAGTGTTGATCTGGGGATCTGTGCTTGAGGGGAGGAGGGCTCTGCAGAGGGATTTGGACAGGCTGGATCGATGGGCCAAGGCCAATTGTATGAGGTTGAACAAGGTCAAGTGCTGGGTCCTGCACTTTAGTCACAACAACCCCATGCAACGCTACAGGCTTGGGGATGAGCGGCTGGAGAGCTGCTTGGCAGAGAGGGATCTGGGAGTACTGGTTGACAGCCGGCTGAATATGAGCCAGCAGTGTGCCCAGGTGGCCAAGAAGGCCAATGGCATCCTGGCTTGTATCAGGAATAGTGCGGCCAGCAGGACCAGGAA
>NW_009258621.1:2139419-2141361 GCF_000687185.1 Egretta garzetta
AGGAAGGTGTAGAGAGGGGGGTGTTGGTCTCTTCTCCCAGGTAACGGACGATAGGACGAGGGGAAATGGACTCAAATTGTGCCAGGGCAGGTTTAGGTGGGACATTAGGAAAAAATTTTTCACAGAAAGGATTGTTAAGCATTGGAAGGGGCTGCCCAGGGAAGTGATTGAGTCCCCATCCCTGGAGATATTTAAAAAACAAGTAGACGAGGTGCTTAAGGACATGATTTATTGGTGGGATGGCAGGGTTAGGTTAATGGTTGGACTTGATGATCTTAAAGGTCTTTTACAACCTAAATGATTCTATGATTCTGTGATCTATGATTCTATAGCATTGCAGATACTACCTAAAGAAAGAACAAAATCAAACTTTAAAAAAAAAAAAAGTTAAACTCTACTCTTACCTTCCTCACACCAGCTGGGCGTGGGTTGGGGGGAAGCGTTGAGCTAGTAGTGATAAATCCGTTATTTAAACTGCTGATCAGGTGCATTTCTGTGGATATCTGTCAGTGCAAGTTTGATATAGGCAAGGAGAGACTCCAGCGTGGAGCTGTTGACTTAATAGCAAATATCTTTAGTCTGGAGTTTTAAAGATTTTTCCCACTGAAATCAGCATCAGTATGAAATGACAGTCAGTTAGAAATGTGTGAGAAATAAATTACGACTTCTAGAGAGGAACCAGTATTTGAGAAGAATGAAGTTTGCTCTGAGTCCCTGGATCAGAAAGGCATCTGGATGTTGTTGAAGTTTAGCACCAGGGCCCAGCTTCATACTTTGTCTCTATGTTTCTCTGACACAGGACAAAATGCTGGATTTTATCAGTACAAGAGAGACACAAATTGGCTGTAACAGATATAAATAAGATTCTTCCTTGAGGCATCTGGAAACAGATTGACTTTGTATCTTTTCCTTACAGTCTGGTTTTCAGACATATAAAATGGTCTGTGTTGCTCAGGAGCACTGCCGTCTTGGATAGGTTGCAATAAAGTAGCTTCTGCCTGGATAAGAAGGCTAAGCACCCAGAAAGTCAAGATGTTTGAAATCTGAGCAAACAGTCGTTATAAATAGAATTTGGTTTCCTGTAGCACCTAGAGATGCTCTTGTGTCCTGGTTTCGGCTGGGATAGAGTTAATTTTCTTCATAGTACCCCAGCCTACAACTCAGCCCCACACAGCCACTCACTCACCTACCCCCAGTGGGATGGGGGAGAGAATCAGAAGGGTAAAAGTGAGAAAACTCATGGATTGAGATAAAGACAGTTTAATAGGTAAAGCAAAAGCTGTGTGTGCAAGCAAAGCAAAGCAAGGAATTCATTCCCTGCTTCCCGTGGGCAAGCAGGTGCTCAGCCATCTCCAGGAAAGCAGGGCTCCATCACATGTAACGGTTACTTGGGAAGACAAACGCCATCACTCCCAACATCCCCCCCCTTCCTTCTTCTTCCCCCAGCTTTATATGCTGAGTGTGACATCATATGGTGTGGGATACGCCTTTGGGCAGTTGGGGTCAGCTGTCCTGGCTGTGCCCCCTCCCAGTTTCTTGTGCCCCCCCAGCCCCCTTGCTGGTGGGGTGAGGAGCAGAAAAGGCCTTGACTCTGTGTAAGCCCTGCTCAGCATTAACTAAAACATCCCTGCGTTATCAACACTTTCCAGCACAGATCCAAAACACAGCCCCATACCAGCTACTATGAAGAAAATTAACTCTACCCCAGCCAAACCAGCACAGCAAGGTATGCTGCCTGGTAGGTGCTTTGTTCAAAACTGCCAGGACAGGCTGTGCTAGATGTGTGAAGTGGCAGGTGAAACAGGATGGTGTAGGGCAAGGGTATCCCTCCCTTTGCAATGGAAGCATCTTTTTGGCTCGTTAAATTAGAGAGAGAAGCCAGCTCAGTAATGATCAAAATCTTGTGGGGAAGCACCAAGAATGTTAGTCCTGAACAGCAGGA
>NW_009258621.1:2141375-2145246 GCF_000687185.1 Egretta garzetta
AGGAATTTTTACCTACTCACAGTAAAATGAACCAGTTGCTTTTGTGGATGAAAAGCCATTCATCTTTATAGGATGCAGTCATGGGAGCCTTCTGATCTGAGGGTTTTCTTTCTGTTTGCCCTTACCCCAGTCATGAGTTCCTCCTTGCTGGCCAGGACTTCCCTTTCTGTTAGCAGTAGCTCTGTGCAAGCCCTGTGAAAGCTCATGTCAGAAGAGGTGATGGCTCGCTCCAGGCACAGCATACGTTACTTCCTTGGTATTTCTCTTTTTACCTTCACAGTCTCTCCTTCCTTTCCTATTCTTTCCTTGTCTTTCCTGAGCTGTTTGAGGTTATCTGAGACTGATCATAACTACTACTACACAGGGAGGCTGTTCCCAGCACCTTGAAGATCGTCCCCTATTCTTGCATTTAACTTGCTCCCAGGACTGAAGCAGACCTGGGACTGATGCTGCTGTTTTCTGCTCTGTCACATGCCTGTCACCCTTTGGGAAAGCTGAGGTTCAAATGCAGATGGGCAGTTGCAAGCTAGACCTGATTCAGAAAAACAGTTTCCAGTCCCTCTTTAACTGCTGGGTGAATGTGGATAGCCTGACTGTGTGCAGACACAGATCTGTACATTTCTGCTCCAATTCTAACACCTTCCTTCACCTTGCCTTGCCCCGCTTCTCCTACCATCCCATGTGGTGGCTGCCTGGCGAGAATGGCAGGGTAATTCATTGTCTGGCTGCCGGGGCAGCTTCTGAGGGGCTGATGGCACCTGTGAGTGCTGAGAAATCAGCCTCTGCCCACGTTGGCTGCTGGCTCAGAAATATGAGGCTAGGAGACTGCCTGATGAGAGATGAGATGTGGTGGGGGCCTTGTGCTCTGTGAAATATGGGGTCCAGCTGTGGAAGTGGATTTACCCTCTGCATATACTTGAGGTGTGACAGAGTCTCTGTACATAAGGCCCATGGCTCAGTACTGCTGGATGTATCTTTACATTGCTCTTAATGAACCCTGAGCTGCTCGGTTCCTCCTATTACTCATTCAAGGAAGACAGGCAGAGGTTAGGCATAGCAGACTGGACGTCTAGCTTTCCAGGCCCATTAAAGGAAAGGAGAGACAAGGAACAGTGCAGAGTAGACAGGCTTCGATGAGCTTTGCTTCCAACAGGAATTAATTGAACACACAAGACCTAGCTGACTGACTCAGTAACAGAGGTGCCCTGCTTACTGTGCAGTAAGCACCCTATGAATTACTGTTGTCATTTGCCCTTGGTTTTTTTTCAGTTTTGTGTTTTCCAGCTGATTTCCTTACTACCTTGTCTTTCCCACCTAATTCTGCTTTCAGCCGGATTGCAAAAGAGAGATTTATGTGTTCATTCTCTGCCTTCATCCCCCAGTTGCTCTCCCCACTCCCCTGCCAGTAACTTTGAACTCATTTGGCAGTTTTAGTCAAATTTAATAGAGGTGTGAAAGGCATTAACTTGGCATTAATTTCAAGGCTTCATGAAAAAGAAAGCACCACGCTAGAGCAACCACTGAGCAAAACAGTTGTCTTGTCTGGCCACTGGCCAGCAAGAACCTGTGTGACTTGGAGCAAGACACACGCAGCAAGATGCCATGCACTCAGCCACTGAAAAGTGTGGAAGGGACCAGAGGAGAATGGTGAAGGAGAAGGTGAAGCAAGGGAAGGGGGAACTTAAGACATTGTGAGAGATGTGAAATGGGAAACTAGAGGTACTGCAGCAGGTATTGGGACACAGGATCCAACTTAATGGGAGATCAAGAAGCTGCCAGCACAGGTTATTGCATGTTTTTCATCTGTGTTCATCATGTAAATAATGAAAGCAGTGTTCAGCCAACACGTAAATTATTTCTCTAAGCAAGAATGGTCGTATGTGTAAGCCAAATGTTCATCCAACATTGCTGATACAATACCAGTGATTCTTGTGGAATATTGGCAGTTTATGCCAGCCAGGTCTACTCCATAAGCTTCAGATACATACTTCTCCATGGGTTCAGGGTTTACAGCCCTGAAGGGTTTCTGTGTTCCATTCCTAGTAAAGTTTCACATCTATCGCAGGATTACCCCTTCCCTCTTGTCTGGAGAGAGTCAGTCTGGTAGGTTCAGAGACACCTGGAATCGGAGCCTTGGCTCATTATGAGCGTTGCAGAATTGTCCGTTCTGGGAAGTTCGGTGCTGATCTTTCTCACACACAGTACAGCAATCAGAGAACAGCTCTGGAAGATAAATCATATACGGATAAATGATTTCCCCTCCTTTGTGTTGCGCAGCCTGTTGCACAGAGCAGTGATTACACTGAACAATACACAGAATTTCATTCACCTTTACCAAGATTCAGCCTCATCTGGGGAGGTGTCACACTAGCGCTTCCAGAGCTCCCGCTGCTCTGAGCAGCAGTGCATTGCAGCTGACATTGTCCATTCATCTGGGGAGCAAAAGCTGTAAAGTGAATCCTTTGGTGGCTCAAGGCTGCTCCCCTTGCAAAATTAATCCCAAACCTCCATTTTTCAAACAAATTACATGGCTAAATTGTCCTTGGCTGGGCAGTCACATCTGTTTTAGGACTGTATTTAGCCAAATAAAAGGTGGAAGGAATTCATCCAAGGAGGGAAAGGAAGGGGAAAAAAGGGAAAAAGAGAAAAAAATCTATGCTGTTCAAATCAGCTTTTGGCTTCAGTCTACTGACTGCCTCGCAGTATAGCTCAAGTCTGGAATCGATTGTACAGTAAAGAATTGGGCTTTTTACTCGGTTTTCACTTCAGGTTTCTGACCCTTGCTCAGAAGAGGAGGGAATGGGTAGATTGAGATATTCATTTCCCTTTGGTTATGCCCTGAAAGGGAAAAAGAAGGCATCTGCATCCTTTCTTACTGTAGCCATCTTGTGTAGCCGGTGAGTCACTTTAACTCGCAGAGGTAAAAAAGATTATTCCCTCCTCCCCACAAAAGGGAGTGGGGGGGAGCAGGGAGAGACTTTGTTTTCAGGAAATGGTTACTCTACAAAAAGAAAGGTTTAGGGGGAGACGCAGTCCGGTGTTTTAAGGAATCAGTTAAGTATATATATGCAATGAACTACACTGTGTAATAACAAAATATAGGCCAGTGATACATAGTCACAAATGATTTTGTTTTATGGCACCACACTGAAAAAAACAGGCTTTGTTCACACAGAAATGCAGCACTTTTCAATTATTTCGTTAGTCAAGTATTGAGGCCACGTTTTTCCTAATCTCTTGAGGAGACATTAAGACTTTTTTAGGTTTTACCAGCCAATGCCCACTGTTTAACTCTTGGCTGTTGCCTGCTGCAGAGCCTGGACTTATTTCCAGTCCTGGTTAGCAGTGGTTTAGATCAGGCAGGATGGCCAGCACAGCATCGTGTCAGTCTGGGGATATGTTTCATCAGAGATGGTGGTCCCTGTCACTGGAGAACCCATGCCGGTTTGTGCATCAGTGGGAGAGACCCACAGGCAGGTGTGCCTTTTGGACTTTGGGCGGAATGGTAGGTGTCATAAGAGAGAGCTAGACGGTGGGACAGGCTTGTTTGGTGCAATAACTAAGGCCACAGATAAACACTTAGCTAGCAAATGGCTGCTGTGGAATAAGCAGTCACTGCCACCCAGTTGTTTGTCATCACGCCACTGGCAGCAGTGATTTCCTCCTCCCCCGCAGGACTGGCCGCAGGGATCACTGATTCACACCTCAGTGCAGAAGCTGATGGTTTGGCTTCAGAGGCCGGCAAACGCTAGCCAGTGCTAAGCCTGCCCTTTTCACTAAAGCATCTGGCTCCTGCTGGCAAGGGCTGTAGACTTCATCAGAGGGGCAGGAACAAGGAGTTGGCAGCCTTAGTCTTCCATAGCCATTGGAT
>NW_009258621.1:2145316-2193058 GCF_000687185.1 Egretta garzetta
TGACTCATGCCATTATACAAAATGTCATTCCCATTGTTCAAGGTGACTTCAGAGAGGAGCTAGCAGTAATACAGAGAAACTGAGTGAGGACCAGTTCAAGCTACAGATCTCCTCAAAAATCATGCTGAAAATTCAGAAGTGTCTCCCATGAGAACTGGGGGAAATTCTTACAGGGGCATCCCAATGGAGCTGGAAAGTCGGATCCAGCTGTTCTGATTCCATCCCTGGGATTTGTATGGCATTGTGCCTGCACATCCTTTGATGATATCCATGGATATGAACTCTATCTTGCATATTTTTGTAATCCCTTTGTGTATTAATATCTGAGCTACGTCACTTCTTGGAGAGTTCCCAGCACTGTATCAGTGACGAATCATGCCGTGTACTTCGTTTTAACCCACGTTCGTCCCTTGTCTTCTGGTAGAGTCAGCCCTCCTCCCTTTCCATGCTGGACTTGCTCCATGTGGCTCGTGACATTGCTTGTGGATGTCAGTACCTGGAGGAGAACCACTTCATTCACAGGTAGGTGAACACATCTGTGTCAGCAGGGGCATGACTTGCATACAGGCCAGCACGGACTCATAATGCCCTGCTTGATATGTTTATGTCCTGCTGCACTCTAGTGGCTGGATACCTTTAAACAAGGTAGATAAAAACAGAATAATAGAATTAATGGAAAAGCTGCTATAAATCAGGTTGCAGAGGTCTGTAGTTTTCCCAAAGATCCTGAGCGCTGTCTTGTGCTTACATTTGTGCAGCCTGTTTGGCTACTCTGCAAATGGAAACACAATCTCATGATGAAAGTCTTCAAAGCTCTCCCTGTCATGAATTTTGCTTAGTGCCTTCCTGCTCATTCTGGAACCCTTCTCTTCTCCCTCTCAAAGAACAGCTGTACAAGTACAGCCAGAAGTCCAATAGCTGCTCCTGCAGAACAGGGTGTTTGGCAAGTGTCTAAAATTCTGCCCGTTGAGTAGAGATGAGTGGAGAGAGATTGCAGATCACTCTTCTGAAAGAGTTACCCACAAGGTATGCCACCACGTTATTCAGATCTTAAGGTTTACTTCAGCCCAGCAGAGGTGGAGCTGGAGCATTACGTGCATACACAGATTCAGGCCTATACCTTCAGTCTTTAGAGCAACACCTGCATATTGTTGTTCTTCCTGTCTCTGATAGTACAACACCTGTTTGACAATATTTGAACAAGCACACTAGGAACAGGTCAGTGGATCATTCCCCAGACAGCTTGATGTTGGGACTAGTACACTGCTGAAATCAGCCCCACTGCTTGCAACTCCTTAGAGACTCGAAAATAGCTCATGGGCTGAAGAGAGGCTCACAGGGGGCCCATTCTTTCAGCTGGAAGATGTTATGTGAAGTCTAAAGAGGAAATGTTTAAGAGCAGAACTGCCCCTGCTGTTGGGGTAGATTGGAATTTGAGACATCACTACTTGTCCATAAACACAGACTTTCCTGGCTGTTGTGGGCTCTCTGCAGCCCAGGAAAGTAGGTACTATTCTTTGTTTTCTTTTTGGCTTGCAAAATAAATGATTAAGTGGTTCTTCTCTTTCTGTTGCTTTTTCTTCCCTTTCCTTGTAGGGATATTGCTGCCAGGAACTGCCTCCTTACCTGTCGAGGGCCTGGGAGAGTGGCTAAAATTGGAGACTTTGGAATGGCCCGGGATATATACAGGTAGCAGAGCTAAGCTCAGGGTATCCGCAAGTGGAAGCTTGCTAAAATGAGAGAGGTGCAGTGTTTGTGCAGGAGAGCAGGTTCAGGTGCTGCTCTGTGTAACCCTAGCAAGGCGAGAATGGAGAGATCCCACCCTGATGAATCCCAACTTTTTTGGTGTTTGCCTTCACCTGTAGTTTAACTGTGCTCTGGAGACTTTTCCCAGCTTTCTTCTGATGGTAATGGAAGGCATTTTTCCTCCCTCTTGTACTCTGTCCTCAGTTTCTTGTCTTGACTTTCTCCACACTGAATGGCATTGATGTGCCCTTTTGTTTTGTGGTCCCAAATCATTCTGAGTTTAATCTCTCTCCTTGATGCTACCCCTGCCCCTTTGGTGTGGTGTCATCAGTAAATCTCCTCAATTTACTGCAGATAAAGGAGGAAGGTGCAGAGGAAGGTCAGGAAAAAGTAATCACCCAAACTGGAATTCAGCCAGGACACAGGGTTAACTACTCTGCTCTTGGAAGAAGTGCCAGGAAATCTTTAATGACCACAAGTGGTCAGGGCTGCAGTTTGATATCTCATCTTCCAGATAGCACCTCCAGAAGTGCAGCACCATGTCCTGCTGTGCTGAGGAATCGATTTGCCTCTGGCTCAGTGGAAGGAATGCCTTGTACTCAGTCACCTCCATGGTTTATTCCAGTGCCTTGCCTTCTTTTTTTCCTGCTTGGGGATTCTCCTGTGCAATTACTAAGCCAAGCCTGGCTCTGCTTAAGCTTGAGATCTGACAGTATCACAGCCTGAGGTGATGCAAACAGAGTGCTACCTTCAAAAACTCAGGTGTATCAGAGCTGCTTTTTTTTCCCCTCCTCTCTCTCCCTTCACAAAGAGCCCTCACTCTGCCTCACTGTCAGATGGGACTCTGCTGGGACAAAGTAGCATCTGTCACACTCACACCATCAGCAGAACCGACTGCCAAGGTGAACACTTTGGGGCTGAGTTTTCAAAGGTGCCTTTGAAGTTTGCACATGTTTCTGTGTCCAGGAATATCCTTTGGATGCTCAGGCTGCATAGTTATGAACAGCCATACCAGCTCCTGCAGCTGCCAGTGCAAGATTTGGGGCTTGTAAGTTTTATTTGAAATTATGACAACACTAAAGGACTGATGTAATACCTGTCTCAGGAGTATGGGAGGTGGGTTTTGTACTGCTGCCCCAGCTCTAGTGGCCAAGCATCATCCTCATCAAGCTCCTCATTCTTATAAAGGGGTTTGGATTTCACTTGCAGTGCTTTAGACTGGGTACATATGGGACAGGCTTTGTTTATTTTTGGTGGGGATGCTCAAGGTGACCACGTGTGAACTGAGGTGGAGGTCTTGCTGTGGCTGAAAAGTGCAGTAGGATGGCTCTGCCAGCAGAGAAATTCACTGGGGGTATGCACACGGATAAGGATAACTTGGGTTCACCAGATCAGGCCTAAAGCAAGGAGATTAGAGCACTCCCTCCTTGGTCTGCCTGTTTCCACTATTTTTGTGAGAAGGAGCAGGTGTCTTCAGCACTTTCTCTGCCATGCTGTTTTGCCTAAAATAGTCTCTCCTCTGGCTCATAATTTTAATATTTGTAATTATAAAAATCCCCAATTAATGGTATTTTCACGATTCTTGGCTGATTCTTTGTTTTGTTCTTTGCAGAGCCAGCTACTATCGGAAGGGTGGGTGTGCAATGTTGCCCGTCAAATGGATGCCTCCTGAGGCTTTCATGGAAGGGATATTTACATCAAAAACAGACACATGGTGCGCTTCCTTTCCTTCTCTGTTTGGTCTGTCTGTCTGTGTTATAGCCCCTTCTGTTAAATGTGAATATTTTGTAAAAAACACATGTTCTTGTTCATTTCTCCTTTACTAAAAAGACAAATGGGGTCTTTCAGAGCAAGTAATCTTGGAGGAGACAAGGGAGCAGAAAGATTTGACCTGTGCAAAGGTGGGTGCTGTTGGGGAGGTGAGCAGGCAGGGAAGGGAGGTTGAGGAAGATGCAGGTGCTGCTTTGCTGCTACAGGGAGGAAGGTGTTGGTTCCACACTGAGGAAACCAGCCTGGGAGACTGCAGGCAGGATCCATCCTGCCAGTGAGGGAGAAGGGCATCATGTATTGTGGCTTTCATCTGTCTCCTGGCCCACAGCAGCACTGTAAGCTCTTGAGTTGCTGGTGGCCAGAGGACGGGCAGGGAAATTGGGTGAGCAGAAGGCGAGGGCTTGGGACGTGTGCGGAGGAGAAGGGACTGGTGGCCAGGACACAGCTCCTGAGCAAGCCCCAGCAGAGGGGGTAGAGGAACACCATCACGCAGCTGAGCTGCTGCCTGTCTCAGCACCAAGAAGAGTTTCCCGTTGCTGCACATAGCTCTTCGCTAATTAACAAGGTCTGCCCGTCAAATGGATGCCTCCTGAAGCTTTCATGGAAGGGATATTTACATCAAAAACAGACACATGGTGCGCTTCCTTTCCTTCTCTGTTTGGTCTGTCTGTCTGTGTTATAGCCCCTTCTGTTAAATGTGAATATTTTGTTCATTTCTCCTTTACTAAAAAGACAAATGGGGTCTTTCAGAGCAAGTAATCTTGGAGGAGACAAGGGAGCAGAAAGATTTGACCTGTGCAAAGGTGGGTGCTGTTGGGGAGGTGAGCAGGCAGGGAAGGGAGGTTGAGGAAGATGCAGGTGCTGCTTTGCTGCTACAGGGAGGAAGGTGTTGGTTCCACACTGAGGAAACCAGCCTGGGAGACTGCAGGCAGGATCCATCCTGCCAGTGAGGGAGAAGGGCATCATGTATTGTGGCTTTCATCTGTCTCCTGGCCCACAGCAGCACTGTAAGCTCTTGAGTTGCTGGTGGCCAGAGGACGGGCAGGGAAATTGGGTGAGCAGAAGGCGAGGGCTTGGGACGTGTGCGGAGGAGAAGGGACTGGTGGCCAGGACACAGCTCCTGAGCAAGCCCCAGCAGAGGGGGTAGAGGAACACCATCACGCAGCTGAGCTGCTGCCTGTCTCAGCACCAAGAAGAGTTTCCCGTTGCTGCACATAGCTCTTCGCTAATTAACAAGGTCATGATTTCCAAGCAGCTGACCAGATGAATGCTTTGGGGGGGGTCCTGTCCCAGCCATTGTCCCCAGGGTTTTGTGGGCCACACCACACAAGTCCAGTGCTGTGGTGCTAGTTGGGGACTGTTTCTGTTGTACTCTGAGCTACGTGTGGGGGCTGTGGGGATTCACTGGCATGTTCTTCCATGCAAGGTAGTTTATTCAAGAAGAAAAGTTTGTCATAAGTGATCAGGCCACTGTTCCACTCAGTCCTGTCTCCAGCAGTGGCTGATGTCTCAGAAAAGCGTAACCTGACTTTTACATTTGTTACTTCTAGCTGGACAGTGCTGAATACAAGGACAAAGCAACCTCGTTTACCTACCTATATCGTAGACTTCACTCACTTAACAGTCAACTACTTGTATACATTAAATTATTCAAAGTTCACCGTTACAACTGTGCAGTTTATTTACTTCTGAATCCTGCTGCAATGATTTCCACAAGCTGCCTGAGCACAGACTGCAAAGAGCAATGCTGACAGTGCTGCACCTAAGGGCATTGCCTCTCAGTGACAGTCATCCTTCACTTTGTTTTCCTTTGCTTCTGTATTCAGGTCCTTTGGTGTATTGCTGTGGGAGATATTCTCTTTGGGATACATGCCCTACCCTAGCAAAAGTAACCAGGAGGTTCTGGAGTTTGTCACCAATGGAGGAAGGATGGATCCACCTAAAAACTGCCCTGGCCCTGTGTATGAGATTTTAACTTTGATATATTCACGCAAATAAGTTTCTGTTTCAAATGCTGTTCTCTAGTCAAAAGTTAATGACTTCTAAGATGGATCCTATCGTGGCTGATCTGCCTGATTGGACTTGAGTGCCAGTGACTTCTCTACTATTTAATTGGAGAATAATTCAAGGCCTCTTTGAGAAGTACTGGTCACTGCTTGTTTGGACAAAGATGGTGCAATATTTCTGTGTCTTAGGTGAAACTTTGAAACTGCAAGTGCATAAGACTGTTCACAGGTAGGGAAAACTGGGCTTCTTTATCTGTAGCCCTGCCTACCTTTAGGGAATTATCCAAGGGATTTTGGGTGGGTGAGTTATTTGTCTGATGCACTGTGGATTTCACCCCACTGTTCGCCACATTTCAGTGGTTACCAGTACATCAGTTGTCTGACTCCAGGGAGGGCAGAGCACTCTTATTTATTAGAAGTCAGAGTGGTGATGCATGCTTATGGCTTCTAAGCTAGCTGTTATGTACCAACAGGATCTGCCATTTATGAGCATCTCCATTCTACTCTTTCAGTTATCGCATTATGACCCAGTGTTGGCAGCACCAGCCTGAAGACCGGCCAAATTTTGCCATAATCCTGGAGAGGATTGAGTACTGCACTCAGGTATCGGTGTTCATTTGTCTCGAATGAGATGGGTGGAGAGGGTTCTTCTTGAGGAGCGATATACGCAAGCCAGAACACAAGATGAGAAGGCAGCACTGCATTACTACAGCCAGCATTCCAGGGAGCCTGATGTCAGCCTGGGACCAGTGGCTGGGATATTTACCTCATTGGGTGTCTGATCCTTCTTGTCTTTCACTGCTGAAAGGCACAGGCTTACACACAAGCTTACACAGCTTTACAAAGAGCAGACCTGTAGCTCTGTTTCTGCTTATAAAGGCACAGATTCCAGCAAGCAAAAGGGCTGACAGGCTGGCACCTGTATGCACTTCACATGCTTCATGTCAGCCACTCCATCCCTGTGCTTACCCTTAGGACACGGTCAGCACTGAGCAGAAATGGTCCTGGCTCCGAGCATCCATTGCAGGTGGCTTCTGCAGCTGTTGGCAATATTCTGAATCTGACTATGCTGGAGAAGGCAGGTGGAGACAGCCACGCTAAAGGAGTGGGGATTCTAAGGCTAGGCAACAGGGAAAGGATGTGGCTGGCTTTCCAGGCTGAAATCAGTGTTATTTATTTTTTACCAGCATTTTTAACTTATGAGGAGCAGAGTAGTTTGGAAAATGTTTTGCTGCCTGCATCAGCGTAGGCTTCTTGTGTGGCCTCACACAGTTATTTGCCTCCGTCAGTTTGCTTTCCCTTGCTGTTTGGGAGGCTTAGTCTGTTTTTCACGTGTATTTGGATCCTGGGATTGGGAAGCATTGTTTTCTGCTATCTATAGCTTGCCATGGTGTCTAGCAATAATTAAAGGTTGCCCAGATCACCACATTTTCTGTTTAATTTTCAAAATTGGTTAAATAGCTCAGAACCGCAGTCCCTATGGATCCAAGCTTCAAGGGGTCTGCCAGTATTGCCTTCTCTCTGCATTCCCATTCCTCCCTTGTTGCGTGGAAGCAATACTTTCATGGTTGAAACTTTCTCAGTATTATCTGAGAATGTTATGAACTTTGAGATGATACAGATTCCAAAACAACATTCCCACAGGAAATTTGTCTGGACATAAAAAGTGTTTTTCATTGCTTTTGTGCCTCTGCTGTTCTGTGGTGAGGTTTTAGGGTTGGTTTTTTTTAAAGAGTTCGATTTTAAGGGTATCCTATTGCATCTCATGGCTAACTGCATTTTGTCAGCTTCCTTTAAACATAGAACATGGGCTCTGGGTAGAGGGAACGATGATCTGTGATCATTGTGTGACAGCTGTCAGATGGGCCAGGTTTTTAGTCAAGTCCAATACACATGATGGTAGCAGGCTTTGAGAAATTCTCATTGTTCTCTCCGGCAGGATCCAGATGTCATCAACACTGCTTTGCCAGTAGAATATGGCCCATCAGCTGAGGAGGAAGAGAAGGTAGCGATGCGCCCTGATGATCCAGAAGGAATTCCTCCTCTCTTGGTCTCCACACACCAAGACAGAAAGGATGACAAGCAAACTCTGCCATCTCCACCACCCTTGCTGTCAGCCGTCACCGCTGGAAAACCTCTAGGGAAAGTGGGAGCCTTGGAACCGCCAGTGCCGGGGAAGGTGCAGTCAGCCTCAGCAGGGGGACATATCAACATGGCCTATGCCCAGTCCAATCCCCCCTCTGAGCTGCACAAAAGCCGGAGAAACAAGCCCACCAACCTCTGGAATCCAACCTATGGTTCCTGGTTTGCAGAGAAGCAGGCCAACAAAAACAGTTCTCTGCTGGAGAAGGAGATGCCCGAGAGGGAGAATTTGGGACAGGAAGGAAACTGTACTGTGGGGCCCAACATTGTGACTGGCAGGCTGCCAGGCTCCTCCCTGCTATTAGAGCCATCTTCCCTAACAGCAAGTGTTAAAGAAGTGCCTCTCTTTAGGCTCCGCCACTTCCCCTGTGGAAATGTCAACTATGGATACCAACAGCAGGGCTTACCCTTGGAAGCCTCCACACCACCTTGCGCTAGCAGTTACGAGGACCCGGTCCTTAGAAACAAGAGCCACATAACCCAGCAGGGGCCGTGAGAGCCCTCTACCCTCTTGACTTTTCCCCCTGTGGCCCCTGAGCCTTGGAGAGATGTCCTGTTACCCAATACACCATGAGCAAGGGATCTGACAGCATTACCTTCCATTTTGTGCCAACTTGCTCCAAAAGTGCCACCCTCGAAGCTGTAATTTCAACTAACCCGAGAGGCTTCAAATCACCGGAGCCCCAACACAGTAAAAGAAACAAGGGGGAGGGAGGATACAGGAAACAGATGTTAACTGCAAGGCCCGGCTGCTGTTGCATCAACTCATACGCATGGTTGTTGTCATGCCCTTCCTGTGAGCTTTTCTCAGTTGTGCGTTCTCTGCTTAAGTGTAAAGCCGCGGCTCACTGCCTTGAGTGTTTCATGTCTGGGGTTTTCTGTGCCAAACTTGTGGTTGCTGTGGAACACCTGGAGATCTCCTGCAGCTGGCAGAGGTTATAGTGGGTTTGGGGAGAGCATCCTCCATCCAAACCAAAATAGGAGACAACAGCGCTGAATGGTGACGCAATGGCACGTTCCCAAGTTGTGTTCCAGCTACAGTCCAGTCTTCAAAAGTCCTTGAATGCACAGCGGTTATGGGGGTGTTGGCAGGGCAATAGAAAGACGCTGACGTACTGCATTGCTTGAAAGAGGGCAGGAAGCGTAGAGGATGGGTGTGGGTGCTATGAGGCGTTCTGGGTTGGGAGGGGAGTTGTTTGGCTGGAGTTTTTGTTTTCTTTTTTCTGTGCTTAAGCACTAAAACTGAGTAAGCCTTTTAAAATTCCTTCTGTCCTACAAAAGTAGGAATGTCCTTCATCAGGAACTTGTGTGTGCCAAGTGGAACCAAGGTGAAGTTTTAAAGGACCATGGTCATGAGAGAAACTCCGTGCCCTGAAAATGGACAGTCACCTGTATACCTCAGAGGTTTACAGTAGCCTTTGACATACCCTGTACAAACAAGAACATAAAGGCAGAAGACTACATCGTGCCACAATCCGGATGCCAGATACTGTCTGTATTTGAAGGGCTTAGAGCCCTCGTTCCTTTAACAAAATACGTGTATGATAGTGGTTTAAATCAAACATGGCATTGACTCATTTTGTACACCTCGTGCATGAAAAATAGTCCAGTTAAGTGTATTGTCAAAACATAGATGTAGGAAATAATTCATGTGTAAAGATGTGCATTAGTAACTTCAACTTAGGGTTGCAAGGAGCTGTTTTAGCATGAACGCTATCCGAAAAAGGGGTGCCTATTTCCATAGAAATGGGTGTACTGGAGCAACAGCAAAGGAATGTGAAGGTGTTCTTCAGTCCGAGACTCTTCATTTCAGTGAAGTGACTCTGAATCTGGCCCTGGATCCAAACATTAAGGTAAGCTTCCTGTCTTCATGCAGGAACAAACCAGAATCTCTATTTACCTACTCCTAACCTTTGAGATGTGCAGATTGAAATCGGAGGGCTTGGTTTGGGCTGCCATCCTTGTAAAAAAAAAAAAAACCAAACATAACAGGGGGGAGGTGATGCGCTCTCCTAACCTGCCTTTCTGACTTCTCTGATATACAGAACTGAAACTCTTTTTTAGATGAATGCCAAAAACTGTGTGTGGTGGTTGGTTAGCGGGGCTCGTGTGTTGGGAAGCCTGAGTCAGGGGCTGCTCTGAATTTCCTCTTCGTCTGCTAGGAATCCTCCGCACCGCTGCTCCGTGGGCTTGGTGGGGATAACGAGGGTTACACTTCGGGTGTTCTGCTGCTGTGCACAGGCTTCTTCAGCTTGAACTAAGAGAATATTTGTGATCTCCAAGGTTATTAGGCTCGCAGCTCTTGTCATGAAATAGCCACTGGGGAGGGATCCTGTCTAGCTTAGGACTGCATTAGTGTCACACTGGTCTCTCCCTTTCTAGCTCAGTAAACTCAATGGGGTAGTTTTCTAGAGTCTCAGGGAAGCTGATTAATTCAGGTAAGCAATATCAGAACAATTTCTTATGCTAGTATATTATTCTCATATAACAGCAATTTTCTTTTAAATATTCCAGCTTTCTCATTTTCAGAAGGGCTGAAGCTCCTCACTGTTTTCTTTAGCTCTTCTTTGCATAGGAGCACACGCTGAGGTTTTGCTGTCCTGCCTCTTACATGTTACTCAGGACAGAATCTGACCCATATGCTGATGGGTGTTCTTAAAGAACATACAAGAACAAAAAGTTGCAAAGTTAATGATCTTTGACTAGCTGAAATTATTAATCCTTAGATCTGGGGCAGCAGCTCTGATGCTGTACAAATGCAGATAAGCTGCCAGGTTTTGATGTTAAAGGTGGCATTTTGAAATCAGCTTTAAAAGCACAAGCAGCCAGAGATGATTATCAGTCTGGGGGAGGGAAGGGGGAAAGGCAGGCTTTCCCCAGCCGTGGTGATAGCGTGATTACTGCTCTGCAGCATGTGCCGCGCCGTTATTTTATCATAGAATTTCAACTGAAATACTCCTACAGAATGGGAGTTGTAAAAAATGAAGGAGCTAAACACATTACTGCTTCTTACCTATGGAATACGTGAGGAGATAATTCTGGTCAGGGGAAATGGTGAATTACTACTGAAATTCTCCAGCCTGCTGGGTACGGTGCATTGAGATAAATACTGCTCAGCACTAGCAGTGGGGTTTAAGTAAGCTTCCTTCCAGTGTTGCCAGCATAAAATGCTTTGTTGTAGGCTTTTTTGTGTTATGTTTTGGTTTTTTATGTTGGGTTGGGGTTTTTTTTTTTTTAAAATCCCCCCTCTTAACTCTTAGAATTCAGAAATGTAGTTTGGACTTATTTTTAATGTAAAAACCCATAACATCTCTGAGCTCTCCCACAGCAAGCATTTCATTCGGTACCCCGGCGTGCTGTCCAAGCACAGTACCCCAGTTTGCAAAAATCATTTTGTGAATATTGATGCTAAGCAATTCTTGCCACTAGGAAACAACGGTCGGAGCATTTGCCTGTCCTCTTTCTTAGAAAAGAAGTAATACCATCAGTGACAAATTATTTCCATGAATTAATTGCCTGGACCAAGGGTGCTCTGCTGCTTGCCCGCAGGCTGCATCACAGACAGACTCCTGATCATTCTGTGGTTGCAGTGCTTAAGTTTAAGCGTCTGTCCTGTTGCCAAAGCATTGCCAGGATTTCAGTGACACGGCCAGATTTTACTTGTGTCACTGGGATGACGTGAAGAAAGCTTTCCCTAATGATACCTGTTCCCTCTGTCACTAAAGTAGCAATTCACAGCCTGGCACTATCAATTACTGCGCCACCTCAAATTAGCTGAAGGGCTGACAGAAACGATGCAGCATTTAACCAGTAAGCCTGTGAGAGCTGCAGCTGCCATGCCAGTCTGCCCCGGGTGGAAGGACTCCTAAGCAGCAGTGTGTGCCGGCAGGTAGGGAAGAAGCTTCTGAAGGGTTTTCTCAGGGACAGTCCAAGCAGGGCAGAGGGAAACATCAGAAACTCGGCTTTGTGTGCTGGGGAAAGCTAACAGACGGCAGTTCAGAAGTTCTAGACTCTGCATGTGTCCGTGTGTGTAAAGAGCTAATTCACCCGCCACGGCTGTAAGGAGACTGGCTTAAATTCTGTACAAGAAGGTACTTCATAGAATTTATTTTAGCATTTCCCTTACAACAGCTGGAAGCATTCAGTGTTCATGTTTCTTCTGTTCCAATTTCTGGCAGTTTCATACTACCACATTTGCTAGAGCTGTACACCATTAGCAAGAGCATTTTGTCCAGTCATAAACTAGGAATTTTTAATTTCTGTGTCTAGAAAGATTCACCCGTTCGGTTCTCAGAGCTGCGGGGAACAGAAGGGACTTAAGTCACCATGAGCTCACCAGACCAAAGCACCCTGGTGTGTGTAAATCCCAAATTCCCTTATTAAACCCCTCCACGCCAGGCCCACAGTCTTGTAGAAAAAAAAAAAAATAATGAAATTATTTAAACCCTCTTACTCATTTTTGTCTATGATGAATTTTTTTTAAAATATAGTTTATTGAGACAATGTACATTTTTTTAAGGAGCTTACTTATTTTTAAGACTGTTAATCTTTTTCACTGGCAACATTTACATTCTCACCTTATGTGTCTTCCTCACTCTACAGTGGAAAAGCGTGAAGCAGTACAATCTACAGGATGCAAAGCACGACTGGGAAAATCCTGCGCTACCACGCTCATATTCTGAAAAAGGCTTATTTCCATGCGGATGTTACCTGTTTCCTATAGATGTTAGGTAGGTCTCCAATTCCATAAGCTGCTGAAGGTAGACTGGGCAGGGATGCCCCTTTAGCTACCCGTCATCTTCCTTTTTTGCTACTGAACCTTGTTTCTCCATCACGTGCCTGGAAGTGAGGCGAGGCAAAGACATCTGGGTGGTTCTTCTTCCTTGAGGAGCAGTGGAAGGAGTGGTGGCGGGAGAGGCTGGAGCGAGGGGAGGAGGTTGGAAGCACGAGGGCTGCATTAATTTGGCTGAGTCAGCCTTTCAC
Organism: Egretta garzetta; assembly: GCF_000687185.1. Taxonomy (NCBI): domain Eukaryota; kingdom Metazoa; phylum Chordata; class Aves; order Pelecaniformes; family Ardeidae; genus Egretta; species Egretta garzetta. The sequence goes on from NW_009258621.1 coordinate 2,157,964, forward strand.
GGGGGTGCAGCAGGGCAGGCTCACCAGCTTCCCTCCCCATGTGCTCACAAAAGGACACGGGCTCAGCGTGAGAGCAGCTGCAGCACCGCTGGGCGCAGTCGTGTATCCACTGCATGATGTAAGAGGTCTGAAATGGGCTATGAGCGATTTCACTTTGCATGTCTGCTCCCGTTACTGAGCCTGACTGCTGGGTGACAAGAGTCTTGACATAGGAATAGCATAAAACAGCCTTTCACAGCAGCAAAGACATCCCCGTTTGTCTGTCTCAAAGTTAAACCCATCACAGGAAAATGTCCAAATTGTCTGCATCTGGCTTCTTTTAGTAACAAGCTTCATTATAGGAGTGTCTGTCTCATGTACAGCAGTTTACCCAACATTGTTTATAAAGGAAGGGCCTGTGCACTTCAGGGATACTATGAAGAAAAACACTAATATATGGTCATTGAGTATTTTGTATTGAATAGTGTATTTGTATTGTAAACAAGTGTAGTGAACCACAAGGCATGAAGACAAATAAAATTACTGTAGCTGGCTTTCTCTGTGTTGGGCTGTGTAATGATTGGATCTGGACATCAATTTTTACTTTTAGTTATGGCAGTATTAAGGTACAGAGACACACAACGGAGCAGGTGTGGTGTTAAGCTGAGACAGCCACCTTTCTGGCTAGCAGGAGGGCGTTTAAGACTTGTTTGCGTTCCAAAGTCATCCCTCCAAGTGTCTTACAGAGAAGGCTGCTGCTCTGTCTATTACAAACCACCAAGGTTGGCTTTTACCTCCAGGAACCCAGCCAATGTAAAAAGACAACAAAGTATATGGCTGAAGAGAGCAATTGGGTGTTTTCAGTCCTAAATGTTTATATCCTAAGACAGTATTTGTCTTTGACTCCGGACATGGACTTTGAGTAGGTCTAATTATAAGCTGCATTTTACTACAGTGGTGTGCCAGTAGTGAGTCCTGTGACAAACACAGAAGAGGTAGCTCCTGCCCTGGAATGCTCACTTTTTTCCCCTCCCCGTACCACTCCTGTGCCATAGGTAGCTGCTTTCTCAAGAAATGAGCCTTGAAATGAGGACTGACTTATCTATAAACCTTCTTCTCCTTCACATGCTCATTCTCCTGCAGGACAGTGCTGTGGTTTAGTGAACAAGCCTTTCTTCCTGAGCAGGCACCTGTGCTCCTCCTGGAGTGGCGCTGGTCACCGGCCAGCCACCACATACTGGTTTGGATCCGGCGCTGGCTGGCAATCTTCGCTCTAATTTCCATTTTTTTCCCAGAGTTGTCTGTCAGCAGTGAGGCAGGACAAAGCATGCAGGTGGGCACTCTGCTGTGTGGCTGTCATGGACACGGTTTCAGCTTCCACCTGGTGTTTGACAAGGCTTCTGCAAAATTTGAACTCTGTAAAAGCCATGATGTAAATGCTGGACTTGCCACCTATGCAGCACTCTCACAGGTAACAGCTAACTTGTCAGAGAAATGAGGTCGTGTTTTGTAAATCTGTGCCAGTTTTGGATCCTTGGGCCTCAGATCTTGCTGGATAGCAACACTTTAAAAGCACAGGCTCCCTGCCCAGAAAACCATTAGTGTCAACATCTGCAGAACAGTCACTGAATCCAACAGGACTGAACTCACTAGAAATGGAGTCCCCATCCTGGGACACCTCAAGAAAGTCCTCCTCCTCCTGTCACACCTGTGACCTCTCCTTGCCATCCAACAAAGCTTGTTGGGAGCACTGAAGAAGTACATTTTCTGAAACTGGACCCCAGAGGCATGCTGTGGAACAAGGACAAGCAGCGCAGAACTGCTGGGGACCATCTGTTTATATAAAACAGATAGATAGTATTTTATTTATATGGTTTAAAGGGACTTTGAGGATCATTTGGCTTTTTTCTAACCAGTCTGGGGCTGTGACCGTACAGACCTCAGCCCGGCACCTAATTTCAAACTTCACTGCCAGTTATTTTCAGGGGTTTTTTTATGGCACAAAGTATCCTCCTGCAGGAATTGGAGAAGAGGATTATGGCAACTTACCTTGGATTTAGGGAAGCACAAACCCCTTCACATCACCAACTTGAAGACAGCCATCAGTAATCCTTTCTGGAACGGAGGGACTGGTTTATTTCTGTTTCAGGCCACATAAATTTACCAGTGCTTCTTGCTGCCTCGCAGAAGATTCTCAGCGCTACCAGAACAGCGCCATACTGATAACAGTCCTGACTTGCTCCTCTAACCTGCAGCACGCTAGCTGATTATTAGCCGCACTTTCGGAAGAAAAGTGCAGGTAGCTGAAGCTGAAGAGAAAGCACACTACACCAATGCTCAGGTAATATCTACGCCCTCTTCTTTACCCACCAGATGGGATTCAATGAAGTCCTGCAGCTTTTGCTAGCCCAGGCCACTGAGACCCCACTTCCAGCTGAACTGGGTGTAGCTACAGAGCTCTGGAAGGTGCAGCCTGACAGCCTTGGGGAAAAAAGCAGTTACCCCTGAATCAGAAAACGCTTGGAAAGAGGTTATTCCCACATATTCTGGAGTGAGGTTATTCCCATATATTCCATCAGCTGCGGAAGATAAGCCACACAGGAATGGTGTGACTGTAATGAACTGCCTGAGCTTGCTGCCTTACCCACACGCTTACTCCCGTACGTACCTGCTGAAGAACTCGGGCTCCCCCTCAGATAAAGCAGTTACATCCATTCCATCTTGTCGGGCAGGAAAAAGAACAGCATTTGATATCACTCATGATAATGAGTGAGTGTTTCATCACAGAAACTGAACTGCCCACCCCAGAGCACAAGGCTGGGACAAACCAGTGAAAGGTGCCGTACAGGCACTTCGTGTGGCAACTGGCAGCTCTGTTCCCAAGAGCCAGAAAGCACAAAGGGCTCTGGCTTACACGCCGCCACCGCCATTCCGTGCTGTATCCTGTTTGCCTAACTTGTACATAAGAGCAGAAGTGAGAGGACGTACGCCCTGTAATGACCTAATGAAAATTTTTTGCCATGCTATTCACCACAGTTTCATTTTACTAATACCAGCAAGAAACAGATATCGGACAAAGTAAGTTCAGTACATCACTGAGTATCTGCACCTTCAGATATAAAGCATTAATTTTTTTTTTACATTCAAAATGTACAGCTTTTATATTTAATTAAAAATTCCCATAAGTTAGACTACAATATGCATTATTTTAAATACAGCTCTGGAAAAATAACTACAGCAATATTTAGAAGAAGATAACAGCAGCAGAATTCTGTCTAAAAATAGGCTATTATGTTGTAATTTAAAGTGTCACTTCTTCAAGTAGGTAAGAGCAAGCAGATCGTTCAAGACTAAAATGACTGTTCTGGAACACAAACCCATCCTGATAAGATAATGTTTACATATGCTGAGCAATTAAAATACATGTTTAAAACACAGACAAAATATTAGCTCTTTTAAAAGGCTGATATGCAAATAATGTCACATCAAGGTGTCTTACAGTGCTGCACCTAAACCTATCCTTAATTTATCACAGGACATTTGCAAGAAATTTGTACTGGAAACTGCTCTGAAGGAAACAAAAAGAAATACGTATCACAAACGAATCAAATAATGTTAATAGCTTGCTTGAAAAACCCTGCATATAATCCATACCACTGGCAGGAATTACCATGCTGTATTTATACAGACTTAATATTTATGATGAGGCTATTATGTATAGTTTATTTGCATTTAAAAGTTGTGATACTCACAGCCTGCAGCACACCAAACAAAAAAAAGTCTTTAAAAATGAGGGAAAGCTCTCCAGGAGAGTGCAAAGTGCATTATTTTCAAGAGTGCTGCTTACACGTAGCTCTTTCTACAAATGCATACAACGAAAAGTGCTTTTTACTATACAGACTGACATGCAGCATATTTGTGCTTCTTAAAGGCTTTTTATTTAATTGCTGCTGTTCGCTAGGATAGCCGCAAATCCTTATATTTATCAGCCCTTTGGGAGGGGAGAATAGGAGGGGAAAGAAGAATAGGGCTCTGAATGATAAAATATAAAAATACAGGGTTGGGGGTTTTGTTGGGTTGTTTTTTTTTTTGCTTTCTTATTGCTAGCAGCTGATATTGGTATTGACAAAGTGCCTGGTAACCAGACTAATGTCACTCATTAACCACCTCCTCTGTCAAAAGCAGGCAACGCACAAAGCATTATCAGTTCATTACTACACGGAGGAAAATCGTTTAAATACTGCATGACTCACAAAGCAACTTCAGAGAACGTTGGCAATACTCGCATTCTCTAACTGCAACGTTATTCAAATAATAACAGCATCTCAAACCCAAGAGGCTTTTGCAATAACCTCCCCAGGCAAGGGCTGCTTCACTAAGAGAAACAGAATGGTGCTGTCACTTCTTAATGCAACCAAAATCTTTTTATCTATATTTTTTAATAGATATATATTAAAATATATATTATATATACACATGTGCATATATACTTATATATATGTAAAATGCAAATGCAGCTTTAATAATTTAAAAATAAGTTTGCATTCAAGATGGGGGTCTTGTGTGCTTCAAATACTTATTTCCTACTGTATGAGCACTTTTTGGCTCAGCAAATGTCATCGACAAGTTTTGCCCCGTTAATCCCACGATAGGTTACTCTGCTGGGTCGAACTAAGACCCCGTGGTTCGGCTTACAGGTGAAATAGCGCTTTTCCCCCACGGAGCCATCATTCTTGCCCTTGGCACTTCTGAGTTCAAGTCCAAGCCACATCCCCGGCGCAAAGTCTGCAGGACCGATGTACCTGATTGTCCCCATCTCGTTGGAGCTGGTCAGAAGAACCTGGGAGCCTTCATGCAGCTTCACAGGTCCCTCAGAGTTAGCCGTAGTGGTAGTGCTCCAGCTGCGCCGTAACACAGAGCTCTTGGATCTAGTTAAAAAAAAAAAAGAACGGGGGAAAAAAAAAAAAAAAAAAAAACACCAAACGGAAAAAAAAAAAAAAAAAAAACAACTCAAATCCCTTTTAAAAACAAAAAATTGGTTTTGATCTCACGTCACTAGCAGAACATGCAACAACATTACAGGCTAGCGCACACAGCAGTCTGAAATACTTGGAAAATCAGTTTCCTTTCACCTGATGCTAGGATCATTTGCCATAGGTGACAGTATTGGTAGATTAAGCAGTACAAAGCATTTTATTTGGGGCTTAAAAGAGTTTAGCCAAAACAACTTTTAACTTGTGGGTCAGTCAGGATCACCAGGACAAAGTGAAGGCCTTTAACGAGACCCTCTGAACTTCACCCAGCTGTGTGAGAATACAAGAATTTGGAGAATATGCAGTGATGAACGACTGACTGGAAAACAATTTCAATGCCAACCTGAATCCAGGGACCATATACCCACAGAATACTCCTAGATACCCAGGGAAAAATAGTCTACTACTGGTCCATTTTGGGGAAAAAAAAAAAAACCCAAACATGTAAAGGTCTAAGTATTATACATGCATAAAGCTTTTCTTTTGAACAAGAAGCAGTAAAGCTAACAGCCAGCCCACCCAAGCGTTCTGAACAAGACACTCACCTAACAAAGGAGTTTCTTCTGTTTATCTCCTTTTGTGAAGATGCAGAAGTGGTGCTTAGGCTGCGTCTAAAACCTAAGTGGAAAGTTTAGTAAGCTGTGTAGGACTTCTTTAAAAAAACCAACAAAACAACAGACACGCAGAACACCCTTTATGAACTCATATCCTTTGTGTTTTCTTTTATACTGCTTCCACTACGTTTGCTACACTTCTCCCCTCCAGTTTGGAAATTCAGTGATGAAACTTCTCATGACAGTGTCCATAACACATTCAAATTTTCAGAGAGGACAGAAATGAAAGTAAACAAACCAAATGAGTAATTTGAAGCAGCCTTTTCACAAAAAAGCTCAGGTAAGGAGAAAGAAAAATAACCGCTTCAAGTATCTCAGAGAAGTTTTAGTAGTTTCAGGTGGACCTCTCCCCACACTGATCCCTTCACCAATGTCAATTTAGATTAAGGAGCAGGTTCAATTTATGGCTAACTAACTCTTGATTAGAATACAATACAGTAATAAGGGAAGAGCATCAACAAGCTTAACTCTGACATCATTATTTCTGCCAGTATAGGTTAATAACACCATAGTACTCCACAGTTCCTGCATTTTTAGGAAGGGACCAGCCAGGCTCTTGGCTGGCATTTGGGTTCCTTGAACATCTGCTGTGGGCCTTCTGCAGCAGGTTCTGGTTGTAGAATGGTAGCCTGCGGTAGGCTGCTGAAGCCAAATCACAGCGTCTTACGCTCCTACCTGGGAAAGTGTGATGTATTTTGCTGGATGAAGTCTCTGTGAGAGAATCCAGAGAACCTGTTAGTCTGAAAAGCAATAACACAACGAAGTCGTCATCTCAACTCAACTCTGAGCAAACCTACTGCTGGAGTCCTTCCTGACACGTGTTGATTAAGTTCTGATTTTTTTTTCCCTTACACAAGCATTTTGGCTGTAATCAGGCTGGTATGCAAGAGGTGCCTGGAGCAAACTAGGGTATTCAAGCTACTTGCCTTTTACTCAGCAAGGGAGCGTGCATAATTTTGAGGCAAGCTGAGCTAGGATGTTCAGGGAAAGAAAAACAAGAACATGTCTGGCAGAGTAACTAGATACAAATGCAGGAGGGAAGAGCACGGTATTCCTCGGATGTTCTTCCTGAAAACTAACAAAGAGACTACGAATAAAGTGGTGGGTGCTTTGGTTCCTCTGTGCTGTTAGCTGGAATTGAGAACAGTATTTCCAGTCATGTCCATGGGCAACTTCCTTTTATAATATTTATAATTAAGTTTACTTTCATGACCCAATCCTGATGCGCTGAGCTAAGGTTTAATGAACACAGACTGTATCAGAAATGGAGGCCCTGGAATGAAAATACTTGAAGTGGCTGCCAGAGAAAGAGGGGGAGCCTCATTTCTAATTTCTACTCTGCTTTCAAAAAGCTGATCTAAAACCCACCAGGTTTTTCATGGAGGTTATAAACTTCCATTAGCAGAAAAAAAACATTTATTTCTTACACACCCTCCACAAAACTTTGTTTCCCACTGGAAACGTATTAAGAAAGCGTTTGGCAACACAAACGTTGCAAGAGCTTCAGTGCTTACCTCTGTACACGAGATGGTGGTGCAAATATTCCGTATCTGGGAAGACAACTGAAGTACTGAACACCTCCCACGGAACCATCATTCTTCCCATGAGGCTTGTCCAATTCAATTCCACACCAGAATCCTACATTTCAAAACAGTAAAATGATGGTATTTTGAACAAAGCACCACAGGCTTTTCTTCATCTGGACAGTTGGTACAGTTGGCATTCACCCACATCAAGGAAAACAGTTTCTAGTTGGAAACTGTCTAGATAGTTATTTTATAAAATATACATATATTTATTATTATCTATGTAACTATGCAAAAAAATTATATCATAATAAATCTAAAGAGAATTATCTCAGCATTTTTATATTCTTTCCAGAAAATCATTGACATTTTAATTAATACAGAGAAGGTAAACCCCTTAGTATATATACTAAAGCTGAACAGGATGTTACTGAATACAGCGGTGGCTATTGGACAGAAAGGAGACGGGGAAGAAGAGCAGTGGTGGTGATGGTTTAGGTTTCCCTCTTTTAGTCCTCTGACCACATGGTTTATGCCTCATCTGAGATCATCAACAGTAAAATTAAAAAGTTTTGATATTAATTCATTCCTTCTCTCCATCTAGCAAGTTATAATTAATACAAATTGCAAGGCGGGTTGTATGATATTGAGAGAAGGGTAGAAGAATCTGAACTGGCCGGCAATTCATCTCGTACAGCACGCTGAATAGGCATCGAGATGTTAATAAGCTTGATCATTCATAACCTGTGATAAATGTGAGCTAATTATGTAAAGGTGCTAAATTTCATACTCCATTAGCAGTCCTTATGCTATCCATCCCCAAAAGATTCAAAATTTAATTCAAGTCACTTGGTACTAAGGCACCGGATAAAATGGTAATTCTAATTATCAGCTCAAGAAACGCAGGAATGACAGCTTCTAAATTAGAAGGGCTCAGTACGTCCGAAGTTCCCCCCTTCCTGTTTTTAGAATTAAATAAAGATCTGCATTGCAGCAAAAGAAACAAAGTTTGGGTAACTTCCAGAGTTTTGATATATATTACAACTGAGATACTTAAAAATGCATCTGTTACATTTTCTATAGATGCAAAATGCATTTGTAAATGGTGAAGATTTGCGATTTTTCCATCCTCACTTCTTACAATACCATGTCTTCCTCCAAAACATTTCGTTCCCTCACCTGGGGCGAGAGGGAGGAGACTTACACTGTTGAACAGCTTTCTGATTTTACACTTGTTACAGTAAATTTGGAAAACCAGTCCTCTTCCCATTATTTACTTGGTAAGGAACAACAGGAAGGTGAGAGCGATCACATCGAAGTGCAGAACAGTTAATGGCAGTATGTGAAGCAAGGAATGCCTACAGTGAAATTGGGGAAAGGGGCGGGAATCAAAAAAAGTACGGAGCTTGTACCACAATCTCACATTCTGTCATTCTATGGTTTTTTTTTTTTTTTTAAATATCGATGCCACCATGTCAAGATGGAGTATTGCTGCATGGACCTCATTTAACCCAGGTACTTACACCAATACTTACCAGCTGGTTTTGCATTATTCTTGCAATAAGATTATTGATAAGGACATAAAAAACATAGGATTTGGTTACCAAAAAATAGCATTCAGAAATCGGTTTCCATAATTTAGAACAACTCGCTCCTGTCTGAAAACACCAGGCTTCGCTGCAATGTGGTTTTTTAGCAAGGGGAAGGGAGGGGGGAGCTGAAAGGGAAAAGGATGACAAAACAGTGGTAGAGTTTGGGGCTTTTTGAGATGCCTGTAACTTTTCATCTGTCCCGTGTCCTAAAGGTTTGTTAGTTAAGATTTAAATGTTCACAATTACTCTCTTAAAGACACCAGGAAGATAAGAATGAGACAGATATACGACACAGTAAGAGTACCAGTATTGCAAGAGATGAGCTGTGCCAAAAGGTAAGGAGTAAAGGGATGTGGTCTCAATAAACTATTTATCGCTTTGGAGCCTGAACAGAGAATTTTCAGAAAGCTTTGTAACAATACCTACAATTTCAACATCAAAATATTTCTCCAAATTAAGCCATGTTAGTGGACAAGAAAAAGTCAAATTTTAAACCAATATTTTTTTTCCTGGCAGTCACATTAAAGCAAAAAATATTCAATGAGACATAGGAGAGAACTTTGAAACAAACTGGTAAATTTAGGGGGATTTTTTTTGGAGGGAGTGAGGAAAAAAGATGGGTTCTCTTAACATTCATGTGCTCACGTGTAAGCTATTCCATATTGATCCTACAACATACACAAAGCGTATTGCAAATACCTGGTGCAAATTTTGTCGTCCCACAAAATCTAACGGTGCCTGTTCTCTGTCCTACCACCAGTACTCTGTCTCCAACCTGAATTTCTCCTTCATCAAAAGGATTTTTCCTTGTAGCCGGAGAAGAGCTACACAACCCTGTTCAACAGAAGAACAAGATCTGAAATTAGTGGTATTGTATCTTTAAAATTTAAGAAAGTCTTAAATCATGAGCCAAGCCATTGGCAAACAGAGTATCTATCTTGAACACAGCGGACCTTTAACACATGGCAACGCACAGCAAATTCTGCCGAGACAAAGAATTGCTTTGCTTCAGCATGAGAACCGCAGACTACAGCCTTTTCTCTGCAGCTGAAAGCTACAGTGATCAACTGCAAGAACAGTTTTCCTCTCGAAGATGTTCTAAAAAACTTCAAGGGTTGCCAAAAATTTGAGTTCATGGTTAAGCTACTTCCCAAGTGTCTGTCTTGAACGCTCTCAGATTCTGACACAGCACAAGCAGTTCTGCGTAAGCATTCAATACAGCAGTGAGCTTCCACCTGCGGTAACACACCTCCGTGAACCAGACCATACCAGCACTAATTTTAGATGAGGCAGAAGACACTCCAGTCACGGCTCTTTTGTTGCTGCTAGTGGAGTTCCGCTTCTTGCAGTAATTCTGTTTGCCTTCCAAGGAGGTAGTAGAAGAGGAAGAGCTGCTGTACACAGGAAGACCTAAGAGACACAAATGGAAATAGTCCTTCAGAGATCATATTCGGGAAAGGACAGATGAGCAGAGGGGAAAGCTGCTGTAAGACGGCAGTTAGCTGCTCTCCCCAGTGGGCAGAATACAAAGTGAAGACCCAAAATGAGAGGTTGTTAAGCAGCATTTACACCAACACCCATCAGGAACACCACAGATGCATCTGCCCCTGCCTTGGGAATAGGGCACTGAGCTTGGTGCTGGAAGAGGTCCCCAAAATTCCCTTCTCTGTTACTCTGAAAGTTTTTCTAAACAGTCGCAAGCCTATTTATTAAAATATGGGAGCCTTAGTAATAAGAGATCATACCAGCACGCTTTCAGCATCCAGCCTATTAAAGAGTTGATGAGAAGTGAAGGAAGGTGATATTATGTGAGTGAATTATTGTCTGGATTAAAGCCCACTATATTCCATTACATACTGTATTAATATTAAAATCTGTACTATAAAGTAAGAATGGGAAATAAATCACTTCTTATCTCCATTAGCAAACCCTGATGCCTGAACTGTCCTGATAAGACTTGGTTCAGTTTTCCTCCTTCCTTTTCAAGGCTCTCCCCAGTTCTCCCCTTTCCTACCCCCCTTCTACCCAAAATAAGGCAGGGCGCAGCAAGACATGCCTATGCCTCAGTTTCCCAATGCGAAAAGCTGATATAATATTGCTTATCAAACTTTCCAGAATTCAGAGAGGCTTAATTCAATAGTTTTCACAAAGCATCTCTGTATCGACACAGGGTTAGTGTGTTCAATACAATTTAATCCTCCAATTTGGCAAAGCTGTAAAGAACTGCAGAAAGGCAAATGCAGCAGGTCAAAGCAAAAGCTTAGGTATCTGGGGACAGAAATCTAAAGGCTTGAGATATTGGCTGCAGCTACGCTGCAATGAAGAAAATGCAAATTACTAAATAAATGGTGAGTAAACAGGCAAAATTCAGCTCCCAGCCCAAGGTATAAACAAACGTGTGCATTTGCAAACGCATACTACAAGTCCGTATTTAGAAGTCAGTCAGCGATGGACTCGCTGGAGGTCAGAGCGCCTAGCACGTTTGCATGAACACAACAAAACCCGCTGATGCGGCATTACAGAAACTGAACCAGCCATCAAAGGCTTCGCTTTGTGGGAAATCATGAGGTGGGAGAAGGGAGAGCAGAAGGGACTGCAGCAGGCCCTATGATCAGCTCCTCTTCCATCAGGCAAAAAACAACTCTTTGTTGTATCGCTCCTACCAGTGGAGTTGGACCTGTTCTTAAAAACCTCCCACCAGGGAGATGTCGGGACTTCCTCAGCAACATGTTTCACCACATAATTATCTGTACTTTTGCAGGGGTTTTCCCCCCTAATATAAAACCTAAGTTACCACAGTTTTAGCTCAAGGTTTCTTACTCTTATTACACGCGCAGAATGGGTTATACTGTTCCTTGTATTTGAAAGCTTCCTGGTTCATCCTTTTAACCGTCTGTCTTTTTAATCACACAGTCACAAATCCCATCAGTGTTTTCACCTAAGTCGTGGTTTATACCTCCCATTATTGTGGTGCCTTCTCAGATTCTCTCCAGCTGATTCACATCTTTTTTTGAAATGCAGTGCCTAAAACTCAATGCAGTGTTTCAGCTGAGGCCTTACCTGTGCCAAGGAAAGCACCCAGGGCGCCTCCTGTACCTCACAGCTTCACCCCTTTTGTACATTCCAGTACGTTGCCCCTTTTGCAACAGCGTGGCATAGAGGACTCACATTTACCTTGTAATACTCCATATCTCCATGTCCTGTTCTATAAAACTACTACCAGGCATGTCATTCCCAGGGTGTACTTATACAGTTGACTTTTTCAGCCTTGCTACATAACTTTGTAGTTGTCCTTACTCTTATGCATCTTTCACACCCGGCCCCCACCCTGTCAAGGGGTTTTTTGGGGGGCAGTTGGGTTTTTTTTTAATATCAAGCCAGTCAACCATCTGCCGTGCATCATCTGCATATTTCAGCAACAGACTCTATCCCTAAAAAAAAAAATTTACAAAATTTACCAGACTCGGCACAAACTCCAGGAAAACCCCAAGCTGAAATAGCCTTACTGTTTGACAAAGAACCCCCGAGAGCTACTTTCTGCACCTGCCTTACGGCGCTATCACCTAACCCACTAGATCCCCAAATGAGGCTTCACTCCACATCACTTACAGCCTGCAAAGCCTTTGGAGCCCCATTAATTGCAGATACCCTATTGCATCCATCAAACAGACACTTTACTGCCAACTAATTTCATTCTGTCACCAGAACCTGAAGAACCAGCCATTAAGTGCCCTCCGTGAACAAAATGTTGAAAACCTCTGCCTACACGAGTTTTTTAGCTCACCTCTGAAGAAGTATCCTACAGGACAGTGCTTAAATACCTTACACTGGTCTCTTCCCCACAACTGTTCACTGACAGGGGACACAAAAAGATGCTTGTTTTCAAAAGAGTACGTTCAAAAGTCACGCTTCAAACTATTTCAAAGAAATACTGCTTTTACCAAGACGTGCAGAATGATTTTCCGGACAAAACCTCAAAGGAGACCCAACTGGTACAGTTTGCTAAAGACACCCCTGAAGGTGAGGTCCCTTGATGTTTAAAGTTCAGCAGACAAAATATTGATGCAGAAGAAGTCGCTATCCAATTCTGAAACTAGGTAATTGCAGAGAACGCTTCCTACATAAAAGGAAATTTTTAAAAAGCTAGAGTTTCATTTTTCATATTTGAAGTTTGCTGTTGTGAGTCTTCCACAATGCAACACCATGACTGTGAAGTGCTGTTACAGACAAACTTGAACATACAGATATAGGAAAGAATAAAAATCCCAACAGAATACATGCACAGTTCTTCATCAAAATCTAAGCCGTAACGATAAAGGGCAAGAGGTCTCCCTCGGAAACCTAAGGAGGCAATTCTGCAGATCCTCTGTAAGATCACTTAGTAGGAGACACCTTTCAGCTTTAAGGGCTTGCCTATATTCTTGTCTGTGTATTTGGATAGAAGCTGTTACCAAACCAACACAGAACGGCAGGCAAACATCCACGCAAATGACTCCTAGTAAACCAGGTGTGTACAGCCTGCTTGGGACTTGAATACAGGCGGGCAAGGCAACCTGGTTTTATGGTGTAGATACAGGACTTCTACAGAGGTAAGGCAGTAACGACACTTCCTCTGTCCTACCCAAAATTTTTCTCAAGATGTTAAAAAAATAAAAAAAGTTTAGTCACCATCTTTCGCAGGTACAGTTTTTCCCCTGTTAGCAGCTACGCCGTTGGTTTCAGCAGCACTGTCTTTTTTTGCCACATTTAGGCCTACAAAAAGAATATACACAATTAAATCTATACATCCTACCAAAGAACAGTAATTTTTACTGTAAAGTCATGTACAAAAACAATTTGACAGATTTGCAGATGAGTGGATGCATGGATAAAACGGGTACAACTGTACAGTTCCTAGGACCCTTCATAAATGGGTAAGACAAAACTGCAGAATTGTTCTGACGGAGAAGCACAGACGTTAAACCCCTTAACACATTAAAACAGTCCAAACGATCTTGCCAAACACTAAACAAATTGTCTGCAAAATGTTAATGTTTATATTGAAGAAGTTTTACTTAAATCTTTCAAACGTTTTCATCTATTATATATACAATATTCACTTCTATGTACTTAATGTATACTGTTCACTCATATTAATTTCACAATTTCTGCATTAAAGATTACACATAAAAGTTTTGAGAGAGATTTGAGACCAAATCTTCATTCAGTCTACAAATAATGAAGTATGCCAGTGTGATTTTTAAGAGCCTAACTCTCAGAGCAGCAGTGTTGTGACATGCACATGAACTTGTATTGCCACGTAAGTTACAATTTGTGAAGAGTCATTTTGCATTTCTGACAGTTGCCTACCCTAACTCAATGAAGAGCAAGCTCATCTATGATTTATCTCCTCCCCCTCATGAAAGAAAAATCCCATCTTTTTTATTTAACTACATCTGTTGGCTTAATTCAGCTACCAGGACTGAACTAGTTTGCAAATGTACTGTATTTTCCAAAATTTTACGCTTTAGTCATTAAGGCAACAGATCAAAAAACTAGTGTTTGTGACTGATAACACATTTCTCAATTTGATCACAGTAATCCTTTTTCTAAAAACTTGAAAAAGACCTATTATCATCAATCTGATGGATTATTCGAATCCAGTAGAAACAAATCAAATTTGAAAATCTCTATATAGTATTGTATTTTCCTTTGCAGCTTATAACTGTATCTACAAAAAGCATATTAATTTCTCCTGGATCATTACAAACCAGCGTGTCGCAGGAATGAAGTTCAAGGGAAAGAACTGTAATCTGGTGATGGACAGAAACACTGCAAAACAAAAGTTCTGCCTCTGCAGCTTTGTCCTCCCACTCCAGCCAGCAAATTGGCCGGGCACGTTAACTTTAATGGACCTTTCAACGCAAGAACATCTTGCCAACGGCAGCTTCCAGATTCCTGTTAGTGGATGTAAGCTCTGCCGGGCAGATGATGCAGAATGCATTCTGATTTTTTACCTAAAGCCAGTAGCAAATGTTTTAAAATTTACAAAGATACAAATGCACCTTTATGACAGAAAGTTGGTTTATGACTAAACTGTCTGGAACACACCGTCTGTGACAAAGGAAACAGTCCTTTCCGTTGGAGTTTAACGAGTTATGAACAGTTCACATCAAACACTGAAAAATACTTAACCGAAAAAGCCAGCTTAGATCTGCTCTTGAGCAATACTCCTAACAAACCAATTATTCTGAGAAGCTTTTTATGCAGGATGCCCATTTATAAATAGCTTAAATCACGTGCTAATTGTACATACACATACTCAGGGCTTGCTTCCCCCTCAATCTACGTAGAGAAGAGTTACATAAATTGTCCGAAATGCTGCCAAAATGCATCTCTGCTACCAGCCTGGCCCATGGTTTCTATACCCTGCGTATTACTGGTAAAGAGTGGAGTGGTTTAGGGTGCTTGAGTAAACTTGATGAGAACATTTGCATATCTTCCATCCCTTAAGCTGTGCTGCCTTAGTAAGAGTCACCTGAACAGGGTTTGAAAGGCAAAGGAAATGTTAATGTAATATATTTAGTGGCATTATTGTACAGCCAGCCAGACATGGGGCCAGGTTATGCATGGTGGGCACTGCATGCAGCAGGGGACACAGTACAGTCTGTACTCCAAACACCTTGGAACCTAAACAGACAGAAAAGATGCATCATTCTTACTTCACAAGGAGGGAACTTACACAGAAGGATTAAGTAATTTGAATAAATTACTGAAAGACTAAGACAGAGCCAGGGCCTGAGCCTGTAACTCCAATCAGTAGACCGAGGCCGTATTACACGGGTGCCCTTTCTCTTCTAATTTGCCTCTGGTTTTAGTCAGATAACTTAACGAGCAGATAAAACACAATCCGTTAAATAGTTCCTTGATCATTTTGCCAGAAAATAAATTAAATTTCTTCAATTTCTACACATAAAGTTGTACACAGATTAGTTTCTAGATTTTCACTGATTTCAGGAAAATGTTTCAGGTTACCCAGGAAGATCTTAGTAAATGAAATCACGTTAATTTTAGACATTTAACTGATACCACAGCCAACCAGAAATTACTTTAAAGGCTTGAGAATAAATGTTGTGGTGAACTTTTTTTTTAATAGAGTATATAAAGACCTCTTAGTACACCAGATGGCTATAATCACTAAGTAACTACACACAACATCCTTCCAAGTACTAGTTTAAAGGCTACTGAATTTCTAACAACAAGAACACATAGTTAATAAGTATCACCTTCTCATCCCAAGTGATGACCTAATTCCAAACAAGTAATTCTTAAAGATTAGTATCTCAACACTGTCTCAACATACAAGAGAACACTCACCAGAATTCACTTTGGAAGTTATGTGCGTCACATCTATTTTCTTGGATTTGACCAAAGGTGAAGACCGCGTGGAAGAACTTCGTACAGAGCTTTTTTTGTGATCAGAAGCCTTGCTTATTTTAGAAAGAGGTGCAAAGATACCTGGGGAGAAAGTTGTACATGCCAAAAAAGAAACAGGAGTAATATTAATGTTACAAAACTTTCTGGCTACTATCTCTTACATCAATTAATGCTGGCATTTTTTTCAGCCATGATCATGGCTTGCTATGCTGTCAAAGCACTTGACGGGTAGGAAGGACTTAGGCTCAAAGGAACAGTGAAACCAAAATGCTTATCAAGCAACTTGAACAGAGTAATTCAGGAAGTCAGTAAAACTATTGGTTTACAAAATGCAAGACTTTGTATATCATGACTGTCCATGAAGTATCAATTAAAACACCTCAAGCTGGAAGTTAGAAAACAACTGCAGACGTGAATCTCTTACAAAGGAAGGTGAAGCAGGTAAAAGAAGCATGGCCGTTATTGTTACAACACAAACACATAGCTTCAACAATATAGATGGAAAACCAGGAAAGATTATCATCTCACAGTTTCAAGGAATTAACCAGAAATTTTGACTGGTTGGTTGTTTCAGTGGTTTTGCAAATAGCTGCAGCCAAACCACTAGGAACAGTTAAAAGAATCAATAAAACAAACAAAGCACTAGAAAGAAAAGCAACGGAATTTATCTGGTTTTATTCTCCGAAAAGGTTCATACCTTCCAACACTTCTTTAAAAAGTCAGGTTTAAAAAAAAGGTAAGAAAAAAATTAAAGGTTATACCGCGTTTCGGCGCACACTTGAAGTACTGGACTTTTCCAACACTTCCATTGTTCTTTCCTTCTGGTTCATCCAGCTCTATGCCAGCCCACTGGCCACTGGCAAATTCCGTTGTGCCACAAAATCGTAATGTACCAACCTAAAGCAAAAAGCATCAACACAGAATGACTTTGTTAAACAAGTATTGTTTACAAGAACATGGTATAGATTCCGAAGGAGACAGCAAGTCATCTCCAAGCTTCTGCTCAGAACAGAGAAATACAAACAACAATCTCCCTTGATTATTGACATCCCTATCTTTCAATGCCAGCCAATGCATTTTCCAAGATGCATTAGTCCTCATGCGTCTATTTTGTATTAAACAAAAGCAGTGGTTACTGACAGATCTCGTGACAGACAAGAATTTGACAGCAAGCACCACCGTACAATACAGCTCCAAGTCAGCAAGGTACAGGACTATATGCCTAAAGAGAAGTTGTACTTTCAGTGCCTTCCACACCAATAGTTCAGAAAAAAGGCTAGGGTATCTTGCTGAATTGGAGATTCCATGGACATACTCAATCAAAAATTCTAGAAATAGATGTATGTATAAATATGTGTATAAATACATGTACATATAATTGTATAAATATATTTTTATATATATATTGCAATGGTTGAAGGGTAAAATTCAGAGCATACTTCATTTTGTCACTGGAAGAAGTTCCTTTTATTCCCGCCTTATGATAAAACAAAATTTAAAAAAAACCAGCAAATGTTATAACATTTTTTTGCTGTTTCAGTATATACTATGTAGACTCTGAACAGGTAAGTATATCAAGACAGACCAGTCTTTCTGGTGGGTGTCAGTCTCCACAAATACGCATTATAAGCTCGCACACTTCAATGAAACGAGGGAGGAATAACTAACAGAGATGCATTTAACACTGATTTAAATTCATTTTTACATTTGATTTTTAAATTAGTTTTAGTAAGAAAAACCTTTGATCTTTCAGTTGCTCAGTTTTCATTATCTCATGTGACCTTAATACTATTAGTTCATTTTTTACTATGACTTCACTGTCTAATCCAGCCCTCAGAGAGTAAACAGACAGAAACCATTTTTTTATTTTACTATAAAACCTTCCAGCTACTCTTTCTTAATGTTCTGTAAAGAAATAAACGTGACTCAGAGCCTGTTCGTCTTTTACTCTGAAGAGCTCCTTTAAACTTGATTGTTACAGGCAGGTACATCACACTAATCTAGACCCAGACTTTTTAGCTACCAACCCAGAGATCAAACTCGGCCGGAAGAAGCTTGGCCAAGCAGCTCCAGATTCCTCCACTCTCCGGGCACCAGCTGATGGGCACTTACCCAGCAGAGGGAAGGGCCCGGCATCTTAAACAGGAGGTGGAGACAGCAAAACTGAGGCTCCAATCCTGCACAAGCCCTAGGACTTGTGGAGACGAGGAGCAGAGGACATCCCGCACATGAGAAACATGGCAGGAACAGAGGAAAAGTTATCTTCCAGCTACCGGTTTCCCTGCACTCGCGTTTCATTGAGTGTCCTTTCAGATAACATATAATCTAGCAGCACATGAGCTGGTGAAGCTGGGGGACCCCAAGTCACGTGCTCATAAACACCTGCTTACACAGCTTTCTACCCTGTAAGACAACTAGAATGACATGCGCGGTAGGAACCAAGAGAGGAACCCATTTTCCCTCTGGCATCCACTGTGCTTGGCTTTCAAGCTTCATTCAAGCCGGTATGTTAGGAGACTGCGGAAGCAGGAAAAAGAACAGGAATCCATAAACATTGCTCGTAAAAATGCTGCCATTCCAGTGCCCTCGTCCCAGCTTCCATATTCCAGAAATGAGAACTGATCCGAGAGGAGGTTAAGAATTGGGCACCATTTTCATGGGCTGAGATCAACTTCTCCATTCAGACAAATGGAGAAAGTGGGTGGGAAACAGTGTGGGAGTAATGCAGAGCAGCTCCTCGCACACAAAGAAAGGAAGGGACAAAGGCAGAGGCGGAAGAGGAAGGCCAAAAAGCGCAATCACATTCCTCCTTCCCACCTGCTGTATGACAGCTTTGGCTCCCTTAAAAAAAAAAAGCTAGCTGGAAAGCCCTGCTGGCCTTTGGCAGCAGAAAACCAGCTTCCAACAACTTCTTAAAGAACACTGTAATAGCATACTCAATTTAAAAAAAAAAAGCAATCAAACCCAGGAAGCTTTATTAAGCACATTACAGTACAAACAGTTCTATGGGCCTTACTTGGAGGGAAGATACACAAGAACACTAATTTCTTCCCTTTCTTGCTATAAAGCCTCCATTAGCTTGCAGTTACATCATCTTTCACTAAGCAATGGCTTTCTGTAAAAGAAACTTCCATGAACTTCTTACAGTCTTTAAAGAACAAGCAGCTTCCCGCACGTACTTCAGTAAAAATGCCTCCTGCATAGCCAGCGATTCCTTCACTCTTCCTGACCCAATTTCAAGAACACACCAAATGAAAACACAGAATGGAAGCTGCTTTGCACTCTCAGTGGAGTTCACTTTAGAACACTTCCGTTACGATAATTACAAATCTGAAGTTATACTAGAAAAATTATTAAAAGTAAACCTACTCAAACATAAAATTTTACTCACAAATGCCTTCAATATTTACCAGAAAAATATTAGAAATCTTTTAAAGAGTTCTAGCACTCTTAAATCATTTCAGAGCCCTTGCTATCAGAGCAAATAAAAGGTATGAATACTAACTGCAATATCAATGTTACATTTTTCAAATGCATTTTTTAAAACCTGTCTAGCAAGGTAGCTTCTTAACAGCTATTCACATGTGAGCTGGACCAGTATGAGTGACATTCGTATACTTCCACAGAACCACATAGCAACCCTGTTGGCACAGCACTGCTTCAAAGATTTTAGCTGCATTGCACCAGTGAAATTGGGTTACTACAGGCTAAGCAGAAATAAAGTTTTCTTTTACCACCTTCTGGAAACTACCAGGGGTAATTCACAAATGCACACTCATAACTGAAAGCTGGGCAGCGCACAAAGTAATCTGTAAATTTTACCATCATTTTGATGTGATACCAAAAATGTTAATAAAAACTGTTTAGAGATACAAAATGCAGACTGTGCCTGCCAAAACAGCTTTTCATAGCTTTCTTTAACACATAACTGCTCAGCTCACTACTTTCTGTAACCAGATCCTTACTGCCATCCAGAGTTCAGACCTACCAGAAAGTAGTTTAGACCCTCAAATTTGAGGTATGTCTCCAAAGGGGTAAATAAATTGACTATCCAAAAATTAGGAGGGCAGTATCAGGTTGCTCACCATACCTTCTGTCCTGCAATAACAACACGATCTCCCAGCTTCAGGCCAAGCGACAAAAGCATGGCCTTGCCTGTGACGCGATCATAGTTTGGAATCATGGCTTTTGAGATGTCGCACGAGAGAGGCACTGCATCCAGCAGTATCTGCTTGATTTCTTTTGCACTGGCTGCTGCATCTGCCATTTCCAGTGGCATATCTACTGGATCAGGAACCACATCTGCTGGAATCTGCCCTTTGTCATTCTGTAGAAATATAACATGGCACAGGAGTTAATGTTGTGACAAGACAAACCCAATCAGGCAAAACCAGAGTAGTTTATGAAGTTCATTAGGTATTTTTCCTATAATATAAACAACTATAAAACCATCCACATTTTCAAAGAAGGATGCCAAAACATCCTTATATATATAAACTAGCATTTACAGTGACTTACTTTCAAAAGTGCCAAGTCATCAAAATTTTTAACCTAGAGAACATAATTAGTACTCAGAACAAGTGAAGAACACACCTTGTATCTATCTGTGTACCTGAACACAGATTTAGAAAGGTAAGCAAGAATTCTGGTCTGTAATGCCAATACCATAATGCTAATACTTCCAAAAGAATTTCTTTACCCAGTGTATAGTTTACTCCTTGGTGAGGCTTATTCCAAATGTAAGCTAGAATTTAATTAATATATATTGCATGCATAGACTACACAAAGTTGATGTCTCATATAAATAGTTGAATAAAGCTGTTCAGGTTTATTTAGATACAGACTACTGCATCTGAGATGAATTAAGGACAGAGTCCTTTCCGAACACTTCCCACTCCCAGAGAGCAGTGACTGTGATTCCCCATCTGTCCCATGCGACACTCGCCCTAGGCCAGAGTTTTTGGAGTACCAGCTCACCTGGAGTTAAACTTAACTCTAGGCCATTTGGCCAGACAGCAACCACACCGTTGGGCTGTCGGGCTGCTACAATGGCAAATTCTACCTATGCTTTCTTCAGCGAAGGGATTAGTAATGGATCTTCACCTATCTGACAATTTTCACAAAGTCTGTGGAAACATAATTATCTCAGTCTTCCAAATTCATCTCATGAGCCCCTGGACTCAGAAATTACCAGAAGCTCCAAGAGAGAACGAGGCAGGACAAGACTGTATTTGCTTTGTTTCCTTAGAAAACAGACTAAAAGCTCAACCTTTCCCGAGCCCCCTATAAATCTCCCTGTCCCAACCCTAGAGAACCATAATCCTGACTCAGCATTTACACTCTGCTGGCCTCATATAAGCAAACTCTGCACACTGTCTCTGGTCAGAACTTTATTGTGGGATTGAAGAATTAAACACCTACCATTCCTTAAAAATTACAGTCATTCTGTAAGTCCAAGGTCAGCCCCATTCAAGTCACAGTACCTTAAAACCAGGATATAGCAGGGAGTTTGTCTTGAGTTTTTAGTCATCCCATTATCAATTGTTTTGGTCAGATTCAGCCCACCAGGTGCCCTGCAAATCTGTGTGTCAACACAAGGCCAGGGGCAGAGCAGAGGCAAGAGCGGGCACAGCAGCATAGGATTGCTTTTCTCAAGGGCAGAGACACCTCTGGCCAGCTCAGAATGCTTGTGCAACTAAAAAGCAGTACTCCCTGTGACAACAGACTCTTAAACATGCAGCTGCCGTAGAATTTGACACGTACATGCACACTAAATAATGAGACAACGAAGAAAATCAGCATTTTTGAAGAGATCTAGATTGAATAGCATGAAGAACTGTATGAACAATGAAGTTCCAGGAGATTTCACATCATCAGTGATACATAAAATAATGAATTTTGAGTACCCTTAAAACTATAATTTTTAGTTAAAAAAAAAAAAAAATCCTGAATTTGAAAGTGGAAAACTGAGATACTGCCTACACTAAAAAAAAAAACAACCGACAAACCCCAAACAAAAAAAAACCCAACCAAAAAAAAAACCCCAGAAAAAAAACAAACACAAAACCCAAGCAAACCCCAAGATTTGTGGCTAGACACATATAGCAGCACTTCACACTATAGCTCAGGCCTATTATTTGGTTAGTGAGCAGAGCAGTTAATGTTTCTTCATTATCAGTTTCTTATGCTAAGACTAAGTTTACTGCTAAGCAATGCACCGCATTTCTGGAGGTCGCAGATTGCACCCCTGTATTTCTGAAAAGATCCACCACTGCCGTGATAACTGTTACCAAGACACAAACATTAACAAACGCTCAAGCAACAAACAGAACACCACCTTGACAGCTATTTGAACTAATGAACTAGGCTGTGGCACAAACCACAAACTTCAACACACAAGTATGACAAAGCATACAAAATCATCCACTAAGAGTTATAGATTTTTTTCTGAGGCACTATCACTCCACATAACACATTTTAAGCTAACCAAAATACTGGACAGACTATTCAGTTTTTCCAGGTACTTTTTTCACCTTTTGGTGAATCGACAACCTAACTCCTTACCCTAAAGGCAGGATTTGCTCCATGTTCCAGTAAACACTTGACAGCTCCTGTACATAGGTTAAATGCAGCAATATGCAAAGCTGTTCCAAAATCAAAATCACTACAGGTGGCATCCACATCTGCAATTAAACATCACATGTGAGGTATGTAAGTCTGTTACGTGAACATTTCACCCCTACAGATTCCTTGAGAGGACATTAGTTTTTACAATTTATGTTAACATTTATACAGACAGCCCATTATTTATGTACTAAATGCATATGAGAAGTAATTCTACACAGAATATCAACCTTATCTGCATCTGTTTATTCATACCATGAACCAATCTGGAAGATGAGCATTTACTTTCATTCATTTTATAATACTGATGACTTAATTGCAAAATTGTTGCTATTCAGGCTGCCCAATCTACTGTGCTAAGATTAACAAGTTAGGAACTTCAGGTTTGCGTGTAAATTAATGTTTCAGAAATATTTATATTTTACTGCTTCTAGGTGTCAAATGTTAAAATAAGATGCCTCTTCAACCAGTTGTTTTCCTTTGTGAGCAGCTAGTGCGGCAAGGGAAAAGTGATTATACCTCTGCTATGCACTGATTTAATTACTAATGGCCAAGAACAAAGCAAGATCTAGTGATTTTTAAAATTTCTTTGTTTTCAAAGAATTGCACTCTGAAGGGTCTTGCACTGATAGTTTGGAAAACGGAGCACTGCATTTGACTAGAAGAGATTTAGTATAATACATATGCCCACCAATTGTTCCCGATATATCTTTCAATCTGCTAGGAAGTTATTACTGTTCTAGAAGATTGGAGCTTTAGCGTCTATTTAGTCTTTGGCTCCTCTCCTAAGTTATACAAGAGAGATGTCAGTTTGAGTCAATTATGCATGTGACCATTAACTAAAAATGCCAGCTGATTTAATACACAAACCAAAAGCCAACAAGTATTAGCAATAATGTTCCAGTTTGAAATACTGGTGAGGAACATAAATCTTTCTACCTCAGGGCTGTACAGTCTCCTAGTATTTTCCAGTATCAGTCTCTGTCCCAAAAACCACTACCCCTTCCCGCACTGTGATAAACAAAGTATATCCCAACATCCTCATATAGTTATACTGAATTATTATTTGGGGAGCAAATAAAACATCAACATATATAGAAAATATATAAATATATACGTCTGTGTAGATATGTCAACTTTATACATACTAGTAAAGATTGACTCTGAATTGTATGAAAATCAAAGATAAAATTTGGGATCAAATTTTAAATTTTACAATTGCACTAATACGAATACAAACTTAGCTATTTCAAATTTAATTGGCACACACATGACAAAAGACTGCATCCACGACAGCTACGTATGCAGATGTACCTTTTCTACATCAAACGTCAAAAGACCACTACCGGTTTAAAACTGAGTAGAAGCTGTGTGGTTGTATACAACCACTGAAACTTCCACGTTTAATAAGGCTATCGCCTATTTTCTGCACACATAGGAACCAATTTGCAGAAATACTGACACATCAGCTGCTGAGTCAGCAACACTTGCATGCACTCCTATTTTAAAAAGTAACTGACAAGTAGATCTTTTTTTTTTTTTTAATTAGACTAGAGTGACTTCCTCAGACTTGCAAGTTTCATGCTTAGAGTTTTTAAACACTGTTTTCTTAGGGCTTTGTTCTAGGTCTAAGTTGGCATAGCACAGGTGACAAAAAGAAACAGGTATATATCAGATGTTACCCAGTGACTACCCCCAAACTATCTGGGGGAAATTCACATGCAGCAATGGCCTGTCATTAGCAACCCATGCAGGTTACAGTCATTGTCCAATGGCACCACACAACATTTCGAATTCTTAAACCTTCAACAATTTTTACATTTAAAACCTCTAAAAATCTAAGAACAAACTAGCTCTCTGTTCTAACAATTGAGGAGTAAATCTGTATAAAGAAATTTAACTGCAGAGGGTCATAAAGGAAATAGTTTAGCAGTAAATCAAAAGGAAACATCTGTGGTACTGTTTGTTTCACAATGGGTGTCTCAGAGTTAGCACACCACTGTCTTGAAACGTTATGTATACATTAACAATCATTTTTCCTCCAATTCAGTATGGATCCATCCAAGGCATATTTGCCTTCTATGTACATCCTCCTTTCTCTGCAAACTGCCTGATGAAGCGTGGAGCCAAGATTATTCTTTCTATTAATTCAGACCACCCATTTTATATATTTTCTGAGATTAAAAAAAAAACCAAACCAAAACAAAAAATCATCTGCTTATCCAAGAGTTGCTAACTGCCAAGGCATTTAATAGGAATGGTTTCCTTGGAAATCTGAGTAAATTCCCACCACCCCTTCTGTAAGCACTGCACAGGAGGAGATGACAACACCAAATGCAAATGAGGTCTGAAAGAAGGCCTAATCTGCTGATGCAAATTATGGAGACCAGACTATTGAAATGCAACGTGGACTTAACTACTGTGCAGTCTTAGTTTGCCTTTTATTACCAACCTATACTTGTTACCTCTTAAGCATGCCATACCAATAACAGCACTGTTTAACAATTACCTCCATGACAATTCAAGATGTGGTAAACAAGCCTTGTGTGCTCCAAAAACCTATCAGCTTTTCAGAACTTTGAGACAAGAGTCTTTAGCTACGAGTAGCTAAAAAAGGGTATTAATCATTTTGCAAAATGGCACAATCAGCAGGATATTCAGTAGAATAAATTACATTTGTACAACTTCAGTATTAAAATTGCTCGCTGGTTTTGATACCCTGACCAAATTAGGAACAAATGGTTCTGGTTCAAAACCATTTCTATATTTCCATTTGCATTAGTATAAATAGGGCTCCAATTACCAACCCTCCATATTATCATTCCAAAAGATATTATCTATTTAAGCCAAACACTAAAGTCAAACTGTTCCTTACACATGACCCTCTAGATAGCTGAGAAGTGGGAAAAATGAGCATGTCAAAGTTGCTTCAGTCACTAGTTTGCCACATGCCGTTGCCAAATGCCCACTTCGCCTTTACCCTTCTCCCAGCTCAATGTTTAAGGATAAATCTTAAAAAAATCTAAGAATTTACCAGAATAGTTACATCTTTGGTTTTCTGTACACATTCACTTATTCCTCAACAACTTAGAATTACCCTGTTTGCTTTCCGTTCTATTAGATATTTCTCTACCATCTTGTACAAAGCTTAAGTTTAAAAACCAGCAATGGAATCAGTGCATTAAACAAACAAACAAAAAAAAATAGGTTAAGAGAAATATGAACCAATGAGGCTGACTAAAACAATAAGCAAGTGGAAATTTTAAGTATAATGGATGAACAAACCCCACACTTAAAGATGACTACAAACCAGCTTAGGGTCAACAGAGTTACTAAATACAGACAACTATATGAAACAAAGGTAACAATGCCTACCTTTTGGCTTTGCATTTTTCAAAATAACACTAATAAGTTCTGGAACATCAAAGTAGGCAGCATAATGCAAGGCATTCATATTTGTCCAGCGGCTGCGTAAACTGCTATCAGCACCCAAATCAATAAGCTGCGTCGCAAATTTTACAGCGGTTTCAACGTCACCTGCAAGGCAAATTTTGTAAAACATGCATTAGAGATTTGACCTCGAAAAACATGCACATGCTCGTGTGTAACACATAATGTATATTAAACCCTTAAAGCTATTAAACCTCAAAGCTCACAGCAGAACAATTACTATGCCTTTCTTTTCAGGATTAGGATGCAGAAGTCTTTGCCTTTTATTACAAAGGGCTGAAATCTCTACTACAGTATATAACAACACTATCTGTTTAACACTAACGTAAATAACACATCACCCATCAAAACCAGGGATTTTAGTATCCAATAAGAAGAAAAAAAATTACACACCATAATGCTGAAATTTATGTTAAGAGGTCTGCCAACATCAGAAAAGCCTGAGCTCACTCAGAAACTCAGTTCAAACTCAGAGGAGAGCTGGGTTCAGGTCAACAAAGAAGTAGTGTAACACAGAAAAGTTATCAGGGGTGTTCAGACTTAGATATGCTCTTATTTCCATATTTATGATCACAATAATGCAAACAAAGATTATTGTTTTCTTCAGACATGATCAGGGTGAAAGATTAAAAAAAAAAAAAAAAAAAGAACAGCCAGTCTCCTAAATGTTCTAGTTTCACTGATGTAAGAAAATTGTCGATAGCTTAGTATGCAGTTTGTACCCCAGCCTGAAACAGCCTTTGCTACATTAAATATGTTTAAGCTGGTACTATTGCTTGCAATACCTATACCACTAACACAACTTACTCCCAACTGCCACGACTGCATTACAGTTCTGTATCTTCCTTTCTGATGGCCACTAGAAGAGCCAAAACAAAGCACTAAATATAAATCTGCTACAAGGAAAAATTCGGCAATGGTCGGTGGGATTAGCCTTTGTGAATTAATTAGGTTTTTACATCTATAATGACGTTCTTTACTCACCAATACCATGAGCCCCTGATTTGCAAGTGTAATGCAAGAGAGTCATATCAGTCAGTCCATCTCTGTCATTCACATTGCAGCCCCTTTTAATGATCTGAGAGACAAATGGAAAACAAGCACATTTTAGGTCTGGAGTATCTCTGATGTCAGTATTATTTAGTAAGTTATTTCAGATACATTGATTCCTGGATTCATTTTGATGGCTAATAACAAAGAAGCCTGCCAGAATAGACCGTAACTGCAAAACTGAGCAACATGCACAAATGTAATAAATATTATTACATGAGTATCATTAACCTTCATTGTTTACAGATTTTAAAGCTTCTTTATATTATTACTTCTAGCATACATTTCACATGCTGAAAAGTTAACTGCTTAACTGAACAACAGGAAAACGTTATCATTTATGAAGTCTCTTCCCTTGCTCTGTGATCTCTCAACAATTCCCCCCCCAAGAAAGCCCCCAGTTATACTACAGTAGGAAGAATCTTTACAATACCTCCCCACCTGTCTGGAAAAGCCTGCATTCCAGAAGAAGAAAAATAATGAAGTAGTATGGAATTACTAGAAACAAGGCGTCTTCTGAAAGCAGCCTATTGCAGACTGCAAAGAGATTTCAGTTCCTAACTCATTTCGTGCCTTGGAAACATTGCTCTTAAGGTCAGGCTTCACTGTAACTTCATATTGGAGTTTATGATCACTGCTAAGTAGGAGACTGGAATGCCAAGGTGAAAGGTCTCTAAACAACTGCTTTGAGAAGAAACATTGTTTCTACCATCTATCCAAATGTACTGAATTTTTATCCATCATCTTTCTCTTCCAAATGAAACCTGACATGTGGAATACAAGGCACTGATCAGTAACTACTTGTTAAAAGGCAGAAACTGTATCTGCGTTTATGATTAGTTCTGCTTCTGAATGAACTGGTTTTATTCGTTGCCAACATAGCAGTTCTTCAACACTGAAAGCATTAAGGATCATCACTTACACCTCACCTCATTCCCAATAATATCAATATTCTGCTGGACCTGTGGAACCCACTGCCTTAAGATAGCAAACAATTCAGAAACTGATGTTTTGGGGTTGAAAAGTATCTCTTGGCATGCCGCATCATTGGGATCGAAGAAGGAAAACTCTGTTAAAAACAAGGAACCATTAGGTACAATTGTAAGTTTTAACATGCATTTAGTTTTTCAAATTCAGGGGCAAAGAATAGCAGAGAGAGTCACTTTACTGGAAAATCAGAATGTTGAATTAATTTAGAAAATTTTCTTTAACATTAGGTCTATTTTTCCTTTAATACCAAGGTCTTGCTTATACTTTCAAAAAAGCTTTGAATCAACAACCAATACAATGGTACCGCAAGACTGATTTTAAGTTTAGGCAAGGACTAACAGAGATGTGCAGTGATTGTGCTAATAAGGGTTCTACTCTTGCTTCCAGCTAGCCGAAGCCTGCTGATTCTAAGCTGTTCCCAAGCACAGACAAGCCTCTTGATTTCTCAGTGATTCAACACGTACATGATTTCTCCATATGCCACAAAACATGTCTTTTCCTTCTTCTTCCATCACAATTTACATAAAACACACCAAAAACCACACACGGGCACAAATCAGGAAGGAATTCTATGGCCTCCATTATTTTCAGATATTTCACGAATGTATCAAACCCAGCTACAGGTAACAAACATCTTTAAAAAACTAAGCCACCAAACCAAGATGAGAAAAAAGATATATTTTTAAGATTTTACACCTCCTGTTACTTCAGGCAACCCAAAGTATAGGTATAAAAACCACCTTATTATTAAAGTATGATATTTCATGTTACTTACAGCTGTATGAGTGTGCATGTATATACACATACTGTATTTTAAATTTGTGGCATTTCTTCCAGCTCTGGAAAACCATATGAAAGAATGTGGATACCAATGGCTATTAGGAAAAGGAAAAGGAAGCAGAACCTACTGTCATCAGCAAATGACTGAATCATGGAAAACACTGAACTTTTACCCCTGCTGCAGCTATCAGGGAGTTGCCTTTTTAAAAGGTTTCAAATAAATGTGCAATGTCAGCTTGCATCAATCACAGATACAAGGCTCTCAGAGCGGACGTACAGGTTAAGTAGAGCATCAGCCATCTGGGTGTATGACATGGCATAAGCTACCTCTGGATGAATCATCACCACCTTTCCTCAAAAAGAGCACACCACGCTCCTAAATTGGATTAACAGACAAAAGCATGAACGGAGCTCGCTTCCTGGCTATCTAGAGTTCCTCTAACTGCATTGCCTTGATTCAACAAGAATGAAAAAGGAGGCCAACTTCACTGATATTTAGCATGAATTTCTATTGCACCTAACGTATAAAAAAAAGCAAACGCCTTATCTCCCAGGACTACACAATGTGTGCTTCTTAACTACATCCCATGTGTTGACACAGATCTACTGATTTATCCACTAATATTTAACTTCCACATAAACCACAGTTGCTGAACTGATGCTGAAAGCTATGAAGTAAACAGACAACTACCCAGTAAGATTAATGATCTTGCACAACACGCATGATTCTTGCTCTACCAGGAAGATTTCTAGCCACGAATCTGAACCAAATTATAGATCAGAAATCAACTCTAATAGACTGTTACAATCGGCGTGCTAGGGTAAAAACCTGAGAATGTATTAAGTATTAATAACAACTACCATAAGTGCTTAATAAGCGATCAGCTGTAGAGTTTGCAAACCAAAGAAATGTTACAGGCAATCTGTTAAAACAAGAAGTTCCATGAAAAGATGACCATGGAATTAAAAAGCATTACTTTTTCCACCTCTCTCCCATACATTAATTACAGTGCTCAACTGCATTAAGGGAGAAAAAATGCACTTAATATAATGACCAAGAATCTTCATCTGTTGTGGTTTCACCTTCTTTACCCAGGTTCAGCAATATTACTGTTACACGGGTGACAATGACCTCCTATAGAAGGAATTTTTTATTCAACAAGTAGGAGAGTAGGACAGATAGTAGTGATATTGCAGTGTTATCAGAAGATACCACAACACAACAATGTTTAAAGAAGGACATATGGAAATTTTTTCTAAGGGATAAGAAAGCAGAATGGAGTAAATCAGGCAATACTTAGAGTATGTTATGGTTTAACCCAGCAAGCAGGACAAACAAGTTGAACAGGGCTAAACTGTGTAAAGACACATGTTGTGTACTAAAATACATTGTATGGAACTGTTATATTTCCAACCTGTACTAATTCATCAAATGGGTCTCAAGAATGCTGAGTCTGTCAAAGACAGAACATTACATGTATTTATTCTTCCTGAATACAGTTGATTGCTGCAATCAATGCATGGGAAAAGCAGAGGTGGAGGCAGTAATTTTTAAGTATATAGATGCTATTAACAACTGCAATATTCAAAGGCATTATAATTGTAGCTATCTATGAAGATCCTTACCTACAGTGACATTTTAATACATTATATATCTGGTTTAAAATATTATTATAATATATAAGTGTGAAGACAATGCAACATTATTTCGAAAGCTGATCACCGATACTTGCTATGATTTTCTAACACCCATTTCAGTCCTTACCACCATAAACATCTACACTTCCAAAAGAAATATCCCCCTATAGTCTATTGTTTACATACTGAAAGCATGAGAAAAAATGCAACTCTAGAGGTCTTAAATGTGACGTAGATGCTTAACTACATTTAATTACTGTGATTTTACATCTTAACACAATATCCAATTCTACGTTGAGATGTAAAAAACCTACAAACATCTGACCACACACACACAGAAGGAAAAGTAAGGAGGAAAAGATATTTTAATTTAAAATGTATGCAATAAGAAAAACAGAAAAAGCATGGGTCTTCAGCTTCCACTCTCTTTAAAAAATAACAGAAAATTCATTTAACAAGCAGTAGACTTTTTCTGAAAAGAAGGAATAAACTAAGAGTTAATGGTTTTTCTTAAAATTTATTATTCAAATTTATTCAGTGCTGATCACAATTTCAGTTTCTGGTAAAAGTACGTACCACAGTCTGAAGGCATTGGTGCTGCAGCAACAGAAAAAGTAACAGACGTTTCAGAGGTTGGGAATAAGAACCGTTCTCTTCCAATGAGGGAATCTCCTTCTAAGGAAGGTTCTGGGAGATCCTCTATGGTCATCTTCTAGAAAGCCACTTTAGGAGAAAAATAATTAATAAATAACCTCATTAGAAAGACTTTGGATTAGTTCTATCGTAGTAAGATATAGTGTGCAATGAGACTAGATCTCTCCTTTTTGCAAGCATAAACTCTTACTAGCATTAAATTTCTCCAAACTAATTAATTAGTAAAAGCTAGTAGAGTATGGTGTCAAGTATAGCCAACTCCCAGTTTTGACTTCATCACTAAACTTGCATGTTATTAATGGAAAACATGATATTTCTCCCCAACTTTCCACTTAAGAACTATGAAAATAATACTACTACAATTAGCAACCACATGGTGACAATGAATGGATTAGTGTGTTTTACAGCTTTATGAAAATGCGAAGCATCAAGTGCCTGTCCTCATGCTCTGCATGCATATTCTACTCCTTCACCGTGAGCAAGAACAAGCTACCAGCTACAGCTTTCTCCTCTTTTAAAATTCCCAGCACTTTAATCTTCCCACACAAAGCTGCAGACAATTCATCACTGAGTGATTCACTCCCGGACTCATGATTCCATATCAGCTCCTTTCCCAGCTTCTCCCATCCATGTTCTAAAATAGCATACTTACCACAGTGTTGTAACGTCCACCCCGGTGCTGTTTCCAGTCAACTTTTCAGGCCTTGGACCTAGGAGGAGAAAAGAAAGATTAAATGGCCCTCTAGAATTATAGTGACATTTTCTAACAACCAGGCCAAGTTACATTCTGGTTACGGTTCATACACTAAGATCAGAGGAGAGCTGTCTACCCCTTGCAAGACATCTACTCAGGCAAATTCAGTAATAAGTAACAAAAAATATTATTCTTAATAGAAACAAGCATTATTGCACTATTGGAGACTACATCTCACAGTTGAAAAAATGAAATTCTGCATCTTGAATTTTCATGTTTAAATACTCAAGGTAAAAGCAGCACTTCTACTAAACAACCTAAATTTTTATTCTGGAGATTCCTAT
Source organism: Egretta garzetta (assembly GCF_000687185.1). Lineage (NCBI taxonomy): Eukaryota > Metazoa > Chordata > Aves > Pelecaniformes > Ardeidae > Egretta > Egretta garzetta. The sequence continues at coordinate 2,190,348 of NW_009258621.1, forward strand.
ACAGGGCTCTTTACTCAGGAATTTGTTTAGCCTGTTTGCTTGACAGGAAGAATTCATGGAGCTTCAAGGCATGTTTGGTTTTATTACGTTTAATCTATACACATGAGTAAACAGGAAAAATAGTCTGGGTTTGAGACTTATTTTGGCTTTTGTATCTTACACACAACAAGCTATGTGAATAGATTTATTCTAATATTTCCCCAAATAAATTTGTCACGCTATTTGGGAGCCTCACATAATCTACATTCTAACAATAAAAGGCATTTTAGCAGTGAATTACAGATGCTAATCTTGAAGTAAATAAATTAAGACCTCCTCTTCTCACACATCACGCACAGTTCATCCTGTCCTCAAGTTGGAAAAGAGGTCCACATGAAGAATGCTCATTTCTCTCCAAATGGTACATTTCCTCAGTCTTATGCAGCTGTACAAATCCATGTGCTGGCACAAAGGGAAGATCAAGAAGGCAGCCAGGGGGAAGGGCAGGACTATTTTTTTCCCCCCACAGCATTATCAAATTGCATTGGCTTAAGCATTCTTAGATTCAAGAAGGCCAAAAATATCACTAATTATTTCAATTATTATTTCATCCAGTAAGGAAAAGTTAGTGCTTACATTTTGAATGGCTTTATAGTCATCGTAAACTGGATAGCAACGGCTTTCCTGTACAAGGGACTAAATAGTCTCTTAATCTGCAAGTTGCTAATTAAATCTGTTTTGTAGGGCAACAGTGAAATAAATTTGCTACCATCTGATATTTGTTCAGAGGCTATGTCAAAATAAAACAAAACAAAGCTTTGTAAAACACATGAATCCACAAGTTTTTCACAGGTAGCGCATCAGACACTCTCACAAAACGCACAAAGGAACACAAGCATGAATACAGAAGAGACGCTGGCTGAACCTGTTAAGTTAGAAAAAGACAGGAAAAGAATCCTGAGCTTTTTGCACAGCGCTGCCATTACAACACTGAGGAAACAAAAGGAACACAATGAAAAGTAGCCAGACCTGATTGAGCAGATGGTAACCAGGAAGAGGTGAGATTTATAAAGCACGATGACAAAAGTTGCTGGAACTAGAAAGCAACAGAGACATTTGAAAATTAATACAAAAAAAGACTGTTTACTGCACACAGAAAAGCAGACCAAACAGAACAGAATCTGTGAGTTTGCAAGTATCCAGGGCATCTTTTACGCCGAGGGGCCCACAAGTCTCCAGGGCATCTTTTACGCTGAGGGGCCAGAGGGGAGAATACAGTCTGTCACACAAGTGAAAAGAATTCAGCACATGAGCTACCAAAGCAAAGCAGGCAGGGAAACAACCCGTGTTGTGGGGTAGGTGGCATGAAGACCCAAGCGCTACAATGCACACACCAACCCAGCTAGTGCCAACACCCCCTGACCTAAACGTGCACATCCTTACACTGTGGGATTTTAATCTGGATCTAGAAATATATTACCATGTCATGACACAGTACTGAGCCTTGCAACGTCAAGGCAACAAGGTGTTCTGCACCCATGACTACCTCCAGAGACTGCTAGCTCAAGTGTAAGAACATCACAACCAGTTAACATCACACATGCATACCTGGAAAGGCAAAAGAAAAGCAGAAGGTTGAAAACTATTTCGAAGAAAGGGAAAAGACAAACAGACATTGTCCTCGTCATGACTTCTGTTCCGAGCAAAAGCGCACCTGCCTGGGGTATTAATAACGTCCAATGCATACAGACTGAGGTAGGAAGCCCTGGTGAAATGGAATGGAAGGCCTTCCAGAAGAGCAATGATTTCCCTACGTTAGTAAGATGAGTTTAGACAGACAGAAAGAAACAGTTAGAGAAATAAAATGAAAGAAAGAAAGGACAGAATTTTCCTGTCCGCAGCATTGCCAAACTACCACTAAGCGTAGCTGGGCACAGCAGAGTATCATACTTACTATTTTCCAGCCATATGTTCTTCTAACTGAATTAAATCTGTAAATGAAAAATAGAAATATCATTAAAAAAAAATAAGAAAACTTGAAGGAGTCATCAGATGCACACACAAGACTGAAGAGCAACTACAGGTTTCCCGATATGCACACGTTACAGAGAAGTGCACGGTACCTCCACATATTAAAAAAGAAAAAAAAAAAAAAAAGTCATATAATACAGGACCCAACTTTTTCACGTACTCCAGATTTTGTAATTTGCAATTTGTGTTAAAGCACAAATACAAAGTTTTCCTGCAAGTGCTATAAAAAACTTGCAAATGCTAAATAAAGCACTTCAAGTGATGAAGTACAAGTGCGCTAGGGCTTTGATAGCAGAACTTGCCACAAACGCAATGCTACTCTTGGCAGTGACTACACGTAACAGACTACTCGTCATGTACTTATACGCACTCGAGGAGAAAAATTAAGTTCAGAGAACCAGACTCTCGCACGTACGCTACCTGCTTGCTCCAGAAAATTTACAGCAGGAGTGGCGGGCGCGTTGGGCGTACGCCGGAGCGGCACCTGGCCTCCCGCCAGCGCACCCAGCCACGCTCAGGACTGGTTTTTCAGCCGGGGCGCGGGGCCCCCCTCCAACGCGGCGCTGCGCTCTGGGAAGCTGGAAGTTTAAGGGAGTTGGGGTTTTGGGGCCCTCCAGGCCGGCTCTGCTGGTTCCAAGCTCCCCGCGTTACCTCCCCCAGCAGAAAGCCTGGTACCGCTCCGACGCGACCGCGACGGCGTT
>NW_009258621.1:2194079-2306893 GCF_000687185.1 Egretta garzetta
AGGGCGATAACGTCTCCCCTCAGCCTCCTCTTCTCCAGGCTGAACAACCCCAGTTCCCTCAGCCGCTCCTCATCAGCCTTGTGCTCCAGACCCCTCACCAGCTTTGTTGCTCTCCTCTGGACACGTTCCAGTGATGACAGGAGGCAGCTCTGAGCACATACACAGCCCCCAAACACAGGCCCGGGGTGACAGCAAGCCAGCACTGGGGCAGCGGGTTCTCGCTGGGCACACGGGCAGGTTACGGCTCATCGTTCATCCTGGCTGGGGACAGGCCTGGAGACTGGCTGGGGCAAGGCCAGGGCCGGGATCTCTCCCCTTGATCCACACTGCATCTGCCCACAGTCACCCCACAGCGGTACCACAGCACTCAGAAATAAAGCCAAGGAGACGTTAAAAGGCCAGCGAACTGCAGACCCGGCAGCTTTGGTCTGTGGATGAGTAGGGAAATAATTCCAATGCTCCACACTGCTCACGCACCCGAACTAAAATAGGGATAAGGAGGTATGGCCAGGAGGAGAAGATGGGGAGCGGAGAGAGACGGCAGCACAGTGCTTCTTAACCGAGGATTTCGGGTGCCCAGTGTTCATGAATGCTTAGCACCAAGAAGATGTGCACCAGCAGCTGCGCGAAGGGATTTGCTTAAGGTCGCACATCACTGCTGCTGGATTTAAGCACAGACCTCAGAAATCTGGACTTCCCAGTTATTTCAGTAATCAATCAGAGGAACGAAAGTTGCGATTTCCAAGAAGGCTTTTCAGGGGGTGCTTAATCCAGTGCTGTAAACCTAATAAGGATCTAAATCCAAAGGCTGGTAATCTCTAAGAAACCCATGCAGTGGTAAACCCATTTTCCTATGGCTTGAGCCCAGGCTACTTGAGAGGAATTTAACCCAGATAAAAACTCAGACAAATCCCGCTATATTTTTATACTCAGTGTGGGTCACTATTAAGTAAATACAACTGATGTTTATAATCAGCTGTTTGTTGTTGGTTTTCCAGTGATAATATTAATTGTGGGGAACAGGCAGGACAGATAATGGGAATGACAAGTGGAAATTACCTCAAGTAAAGTACTGGAACAGTCAAGAGCTGCAAGTGCTCTCAGATCCTGGAGAGACTTGAAAACTGAAAGAAGTGGAAAATGGAGTTGCAGTTGTGAGAGTAAACATGATACCAGATGGCTAGAGAAAAGCTAAAATAATCCCTTCCATTTCTTAGAAGTGTTCTATGCTTCGGAAAAGGCAAAGAAAAATTGTAATCCAGGAAAATGCAGGCCTGCTATTTGCACCTCAAGGGTACTTTAGAAAAAGAGTTCGAAGTATAACCAAAGACATGGATGTAAGCAAGATCAAATGTGATGTTAGTATTGGCAGTTGATATCCACCTTTTTTGAGATGCTTGATGTTCTGGTCAAAGGAAATGTTTTATGGCTGATACTGAATAATGGACTTTAGTGAAGTGCCTGAAATGGAAATTATTAGCAATTCTGGAGGAGACTAGAATTTAGGAGAACTTCAGTGGAGGTAAAGCACAAGTGCGGGGGAAACAGTGTTGAGTACTGTTGAATGGAAAGTACTGGGCTGAAGGAGTTTACCGATGACATCCTGGGGTATTATTCTTGGAACTAATCTGTGTTTCATATTTTCCTTTAATGATTTTGGCAGAAAAATACAGCAAACTGATGAGACAAAAGAAAAAAAAGGAAAGGACCGTTGTTAAAAAGGAATGAACTAATAAGACTGATGTACGGAATCATCATATGGAATTGACTGAGGAAGAGAAAGATGTGATTGTAGTCGACAGTTACACAATGAACGTCATTACCAATACGATGCAATGGCATAAAAAGCAAACACTTATCTTGGGATGCATAACTGGAGAGCCATGGCAGGGAAGCATTCATGCTAGCGTGTTCTGCCATCCCCTTGGGAAATTGCACATGGTTCTGACCACCTTTCTTCAGTGAGAGGCAGCTAAACTAGCATGTCCAGAGAATATTTGCTAGCATAGTCAAGGGGAAGAACAGTCTATTTTAGGAGGTTACCAGAGCATGGCTTGTTTAATGCAGCAGAATGAAAGCTGAGAGAGAGGGTATGGTTGCCGTCTGCCGTAAACCATGGGAAGTGGTGTGTGAAGTCAAAGGTAAGGTTGAATATCAGGATAAAACTGCATGCAAATACTTTTATGCTAGAAAATGAAAACAAGCACCTAACAAAGCATCTCAGGTTCTATAACATCCTTCTGGTTGGAGCAGTAAAGGCAAAAACCTAAATATTTTAGCTCAGAGGGAATCCTGTGCTACAACTGCAAAGGAGAGTGGACACCATTGCCTCACGAAACACCTGCCTGTCCTGACTTCCACCCCTGGGCCCTGCTATGGAAATTTTTTTAAAAGTCTTTAAACCTCATTCTGTGCCTTTTCACAATGTCTTTTTCAGCCACTCCTACGTGCCAGGATATGAGTCTAAACAAAAGTCTGTTCAGCCTATCCTGTCTGACTCATTCGGTGCTGCCATGGGCAGCGAAGTTGCTGTGCACCTGGAGCACTCAAAACAATGGTCTGCAGCAGCTCTGGCCACCTTGGGAGGAAGATGGGGAAACAACGCTTGTGAGCAACAAGCCTGTTTTAACTAAAATACTATTTCACTGCTTGTTTCTCCTTTGGGCAGAAATAGGGCATTACTAACCAGCTCCTTCATCTTCACAAATTTACGTGCCAGAGGAAAGGGATCATTTCAACAGCTCTGGAAGGCATTGCAGCTTCAAGCAGAACTAGAGTGAGGACTAGGGCAGCAGAGAAGTTCTGAAAGCGAGTGCACTTACGCTTTCAGTGCAGCTTCGGGACAGCAAGCGTGTTCAAAAGCCAATGGATACTTCAGGAGCTACCCTCAGAGCTGGGTGTGAAACAAGGAAGCTGTGTATCCACACACAGTCAGGACATTTCTCTCCTACAAAAAATGCTACCGGTCACTGTCAGTCTTTCCAGCCCTGCCCATTAGTCCCAAGGGACACACCGCCCTTCCTCCCATCAAGCATCGGCCAGCACCCCGCCGTGTGAATTGCCCTTTCCTGTTCCTGCTGGTTGTGCCAACTCCCAGCTCAGATCACATCCACCACTTCTGGATCCACAGCCTCGAGCCTCACACTTCATCAAGGGCCACTCACTCCTCTCTTGTTAGTGCCCAGGCAGTGGAAGACTATCTTCTCTCCAGAGTAAATGCCCTCTCCACACACACGCGCACGCGTCAAGACTCACACCCGGATGGCTGCCCCGGCACACCGTGCTGCAGGGCAGCAGCTGCCATGCTCCAGGCTACCTGCGGGTTTGATGTGGTTTCACACAGCCATCAGCGCACACATTGCAGTTTGAGGCAGTCTGTGAGAGGACGCCAGGAGGAATGCTGTATTTATCCCAGGGAAACCCTGAGACGCTTTAGGTGAGGGAACCCACCAGGAACGGGAAGAGGCATGAGGCTAAACAGCTGCTCTCTTTTCTATAGTATCCTGGGATATTCTTCAGGAATACAAATGCCCTGGACCTCACTTCCAGATCCCAAATCAACGCTACCACCTTCCACTAGAAACGACAGAAGCCACTGCCTGCCTGTTGAATTGCCAGCCCCCACCTGACAGAAACTCTCTTTCCTTGAAATCTTTCCACAACCACAAACTTGCTTCCAGTTGTGAGAGCTGATGTAACCACTGCCTAGGCTAATGGGACTGTCCCCTCTTAATTTTCTAGATTTGCATGATTCTGGAAATGTATATTTAAAGCTTTATGCTGTTTCACACAGTTCTGAGTCCTAACCCTTACCTTTAGGCAGTCACTGTCTTAACCATTGAACCCAGCAGTGAATGTATTAGTTATGACTGATAGAGAGCTTTTAAATACCCACGGATTTCTTAACAAAGAGAAACTATGACCAACTGACCAGAATGCACCTTCCAGAAATAATAGACAAATGTAAATATATCTCACAAAACTACTGCTGACCTCAGGTGATGCTGAACTCACACAAGTCTTCTCAACTCCTTTGGGTCATCTGAGTGTTCTGAGCCCTGTGCAGGCAAACCCCCAAAACTGACTCCCTTTAATTTTCTACTAATATTTCTTCCTCTGTTAACTCCTTTATAAAGTATTTTTGCTGGAGAAGGAAACCAGTTTCCTACCTGTTTTCAACAACTGCTTTTTTCTTGTCCTGCTGCTGTTTAAAAAAAAAAAAAAAGTTCTGCTTTTGCAAAACAGGTTTTTGAGAGCACTGAGTTCATATCTACTGTTTCATGCAATCAGGCTGAAGCAATTTACTTAAAAGTTAGGAATAAAAAAAAAGAGAAGGCATGGGTTGAGCTTCAGACAGCCAGTTCTGAAAAGTTTCTCCTTGACCCAGTCAACATGAATTTTGTCTTTCACTTGCACCATCACCACTAATAAAGGCTCTGTATTTAATGTAATTAAATAGTAATAAATAACTAATAAAGGCACTGATTTAATTTAATTCTTTGCAACTAGATTTCCTTCAAATCATGATATTCCTATTCCTTACCATTGTCAACAGGTTTCCACAGGAGAAACAGGGTGAAGCTTTGTAAGTATTTCTGTTAGTGATTACAGAAAGGAGAAAATCTAATCCATCTCCCAGAGCAGTGCCAGCTCTGCAGAAGAAGCTGAAATAAAAAGAAGCAATTTCTTATTTACTTAGTGCTATCTAGGCCAACAATATGAACAGCTCCCTGGTTATATTCAATTTGCTGATATAAAAGAAGAAAAAGCATGTTTCTTTCAGAGTAAAATAGCTCTTTAAAGTTGTTGTTATCACTCAAGCTCTTCATAATTCCTCAGTGAGCAGAAATTCAGTTTCCCCAGAATTCATCCACAAATACAAACCTTAAATTTTTAAGACCCAATATGAACATTTATGCACATTCACCCTTGAAGTCCCGCAACCTCTCAAAAGCAGTCCCTTCTAATCATTTTTCCTTGTTTTCATAATTTTTAAGCTTATGTTACTAGTTTTACACTGAAATTTCATACAGTTTTTAATCAACTGACTCTTCCTTCATAAGGGCCTAAAATCCATCCCGTGGTTATGGCATTGGTAACACCTCTGGGGTCTGGGTACCGCATATCTCCATCAGGTTCAGGCCTTATTCTTGCCTTTTCTAGGGCACGTGCAGTGCCGCTTTCAGATTAGTCTTTGGGTTTTATCATCTGTTGCACCAACTATGTCTGACAGGGTTTGAACATTTAAGTTCTTCCCTTCAGGAGTGCTGCATGACCAGGCAGCTCCCTCAAAATGAGAATACTGCCAATTTTAACAGTAGGAACAAAGTGTATGGAAGGACAAGACAATTTACACACAATCCACGTGCAAAGGAGAGCCTCCTTTAACCCTTCATTATCTTATGTCTGGTGCTCTCCTAGGGTCTGTTCCTCAAACAGTTTTGTGTTCATCTGGCACACTTGTAAAATCACTCGAGTCACCACATTCACAGGGAACAGCACTTGGGCATCTACTTGAATGTGACTGACTGTTTCCTTTTCAACTTTTGTTCTGCAAACAGTAGCACTGTAAACCAAAATACATTACTATAGTAACTGCACTAAGAATAACATCAACATTAGCAATCATAAATTACAGATTACAAATTCATCTAATCCCCTTAACACTCAAAAATGCTTGTCATTCTCCTCATTGATACTCTCTTCTACCCCTGCTTTTTATCCAACTTACCCATTTTGTCTTCTCTTTTGCTGCATGACCACAAGACAAAGCATTTTCCTTAGCATTATCCATGAGATAAAACATTTGCGTTTTTCTAAAGTGCCTCAGGCATTCAAAACAATACATAACGACTTACTAATGAGACTATTGATGAGGAAAATGCAGTTCCATAAGTGGTTGGAAACAGGCACACCAAAGTTCCTGCTCTCTCACCAAAGCTAAAAAATTTGACGCAGCATTAAAGAGTTACATTGCATATACATGCAAATGGCAATTAAAGTTAGGATAAAACAGATGCGTTGTTAAAAACACGTTTTCTATTATCCTGGATCTCTATTTAATAATAAATAAATAATGAACTGAATATTGGTTTAATTAAAATAATAACTGAGTACATAATAAGTAACCATAAACCGTGATTTTGCTTTTTTTTAACCATGCATGTATTTCCTGCAAGATGTTAATGCATGGCCTGACAAGAACTAGAAAAAACAAACAGAATTGACGTGACTGTACAATCAAAGGAAAGCGTGAAGAAAAACAACTTCCAAATACAACAAACAACTCACATGGAGTTAATTGTCAAAATTCCCAGCGCGAACAATGGAACCGTCTGAGCCACTTTTTGAAGAGAAGTCACAAAAGATTTTACAGCACAAATATCAAGCAGCTCCATAAAGATGCCTCTCAACCCTCACTGTAAACAGAGGAGGTGCGCTGGTTGCTTGATCTACTGTGTTTCCCTTGACGTGTTGTGGAGGGTGGTAGCATCCTGACTGGTAGGACCACTAGGATGAAGCAGCTGCTGAAACCTGCTCCATTTCTCCACTTTGAACACATTAGATAATGTTCCTAAAAGGGAATGCAAAAAGAGCTGGGTCCGTTGTGTAGAAACCACATCATGGCGAGGCAGAAGCAGCCAGAGGGTGAGTGGCATGACTTGCAAGAAGCAGAGCCAAGAAGTAATTACCTGACACTTTCCCGAAAAGCATTGAGGGAAATGACTATGCCATCATGTATATTAAGTACAATTTATTTGTTCCAGAAAAACTACTTTAGAGAAAGCCCACAGAGATTTAAAAATTTTCCTGGGAATCCCTGTCATGCCTTGTCCCCTGTAAAACAAGGTAATTTTGCTGGCCCTGTTGAGCAGAAAAAGAGATTTGAACAATGAGGCTACAGAGAATAAGGACTTTCCATGCAGATATTCAGCTACTGCAGTTCAGCACCAAGGGATGGAGGAATTAATCATCTAAGCAGTTCTTTAAAGTCTAAGAATGTTTTATAGGCTTGGCAGCATGCAAAGATTTCTGGGAATCAGACGAGATTCCCACGACCACGCAGTTAGAAATCACATTGCTAGAGAGAAGCTGTAGGCTTCTAGCCAGCCTTAGAGTTGGCCACTGTTGTCTGCAACCTTTGCAACACTGAGAAATGGCCACTGTCGGTAGAAAAGCTGCATCCAGAAATTAAAAGACAAATCCACTTAGGCCAGTCTGAATAATGAAGAGGGAAACTGGGAGGCAATTGCTACTATCACCCTCATTCACATACCGCCCTTGATAAATAAATACTTGGAAAAGATAAATATCTTCTGCTTCACCCAGTTCCTACCTTGGCTTCTTTAATTTCTCTTTCAGAGGGGGATTATTCTGTCCTGACCTCAGAAGTGATTCAAATAACGGTTGTTTTGGTTTGGGTTTTTTTTTTTTTCAGAAATGTGTCTATATTTTTAATTTGTTAGCTTTTTTTCTTAGCGTTTTAACCTATAAAGTCTTGCAGTTAAGAGAGCTAAGCCCTAGCCAATGAAAAATAAATAAAAGTAAGCAAATCACTCTTGTGACTGCAAAGAACACATTCAAATTTTATCCCAAGACACTCAGAGGAAGGGAAAAAATTAATTTTCATTTACATTTTTTTTAATCTGAAATTCTACAGTTTAGATCCACTAGATGCAGACACCATCTTAACAACATATGCAAAACTTATTCTACAAATACAGTTATTGCGCAGCTTGGCTTTTCAGGTTGGGAAGCTATCTAGAAGCAAAAAAAGAAAATACTTTCTAAGAATGATCTCCTGAGGCGAAGAAAAAAATCAAAGTCTCATTTACAAATCTTAGAAGGAAAAAGTAAACAGCTTGTCACTTGCAAGTAGGGGAAAATTTTGAAGATCCACAAGGCAGAAGTCTAACAGGCATCTCTAACCCATTTGATTTTGTGTCTTGTACTCGCCAGTGGATACGTACTCGGTCAAGGTCACCTTTCTCTTGGTTAAGGAGCATCTAGTGGCATTTACACACCTGTTCAAACACTTTCCCTTCAAAAAGGCTTCAAAATACAGCCTCTTCCTTTGGATCTCTGCATTCAATGTATGTTATGGTTTTGCAACAAGGGAAAAAAGGAGAGACAGGTACCAAGTCCTTTTGCGTCCCAATATAGTGCAGAAAAAAAATCTGCTTTTATGAATACAACACGGGTGCTGACTGGCTGCTGCCTGCTTACCCTAATGAGCTTAAAATCTTATTTGTAGTGGACATCTGTCAAGACAGGAGTAAGGCACGCAAGTCCTCTTAATCCATTAGCTCTAAATCCAGCAGAGCTTTCACACTCCTTTTTTGAATTGAAGAAGAAAACCTGAGTGGGAACGTACAATGGGACAGTGCACGACTTCAAGAGAAGATCCTGGGCAGTAAGCACGTGAGATCTTGAGGCAAACAACAATGAAAACTGACAACAAAACTGGGACTGTGATAGAAAACTCGTGAGAAAAAGGCCAGTCTGCCGTTCGGGATGAAACAGTGAGTTTGATTCTTTGTTGTATTTTCCCTAGTTCATCTGGATTTTTAATCAAAAATAAAGCCAAAGACAGAGAAAGGATGGGCTGCACGCCCTCTCACAGCGAGATTGCTAATACTATTGCAAGAAGTGGTCTTAAGGCTTTGAATAAACCCAAAAGTATTTTGCGTATTGATCCAGGAGATAAAGGAATCCCACTGCTTGTTAAAGGTTCATCTTGCTACAGTATTGATGAATTCCACCAATGTGGGGTCCAGAGGAAAGACTACCTGAGAGAAAAGGAGGATAAAGTATCATCAGAGAAGGACAAAAATGATAATTTTCAGTTATCTTCCAAGGCTCATTCGGATCCCCAGATTTCCAGGGAAGACAAGAAAATTGAGAGGACAGCCACAGATGCTGAAGTTGCTATGTCCGAACTGATTGAGTCTCAGAAACATATCACTGAGGCCATACAGATCAGAAAGCAAAGCTCCTGCGAATCAGAAGCATCGGCTTTCATTTGGGATGACAAGAATGAAAGCAATGCAAAGCAAATCCCAAAGAAAGGAAAGAAGCAAAAAAATCATAAGCTGGCAAAGCAAGGTCGACCTAAAAAAATTAAAGAAAAATCTATTTTGCCCCCGTGTGAGACAGAGAAAAAGGTGGATTTCCCAGAACTTCTTGTTAAGGCTCATCAGAGTGCATATGCCTACTTAAATCCCAACCTCTCGAAGTATGAAACTATACTTCATATGGCCAACCAGGCCACCCAAACTCAACTCTTCCTACAGCAGATGGTAAGCTTTCTTGTGCTTCGCTTCGATGCAATCAACCAACTCTTGGAAGAAATTGCCAATGATGGAGAAAGTCTTCTCAAAGACATAGGTGGGAATCTGGCATGGCCAGCAGAAAAAGGTGATTTGAAGGAGCACCCTGATCTTCTGCAACAACTGCTGCAGTACACGGTCAATAAAATGCAGTTACTGAGTGGGATGCTGGCCTCCCTCACCTCCGACGCCCTGCAGGAGACATGCAGCTACCTGCAGTCTGCTGCAAGCAATTTGGAAGGAAAACTAAAAGCAAAGCAAAGCTTTGAAGAGCGCCTACTATGGACGGTAAGGCTGCTTGAAGCCTCAACAGTGGGATCCTCTCAGTCCCATGGTGATGACAGGACTCTCTGTTCTGAGGACAGTGGCATTGGCGTGGACAACGAATCCCTCAAAGAGTTCAGTGGTCTCAGCCAGCATGGAGGACAAGCAAGCTGTGATTCCTGTGCACATGGACATCTGTCCCAAAAGCACACCAGAACAGTGGAGCACATGTGTGATGGGACAATGTCACCGGGCACAGCCGCATCCCATGACTGTGCACTTGAAAGGCATTTTAAAGATATATTTTATACATCCGTGCAGAGTAGAGAAGCGACATCTTGTCAGGTCGGAGTACCAGAAGGCATTTCTACCATGCCCAAATATGCAAGCTTGAGCAAAAGCCATTCCTATAACTCCTTCCAGTCCGACTCTACTCAGGAAGGTGAACATTTCAAAATCTGTGAATCAACAGATTTTCCTTCTGATGATGATGACGATGACGACGAAGGGAGCACCCTGGGGGAGGATGATGACAACACAAGTTTATCAGATATGGGGAAGGATGCCCTGCCGAGGAGGCCCCTGTCTTCCCCTGCGGTTACTGATAGCACACAAAGGCAGTCCATCAAGAGGACAGAAAATGCAGAGACAGAAGAAATTATTCTGAAGATGAAAGATGCCATCAGTGAAAAAATCAAGTTTGTCCCAGCCAAATCCAGGCGTAAAGAATGGATAGAGGATGAGAACGGAAGAGCAGTCCTAACAACAAGGCCGAGTACAGCAATGGGCAGCCAGAAAACCTTCGGGAAACACCGACGGTCCAGGTCAGAGGAGTCCCTCAGAAGCCAGGCAGAGGACCCGACCCTCTTAGAGCTTCAGAGAACTCAAAAAGAGCTCAGCAAAAGGCTGAAAATGTTTTATGGGAAGAAGGATACAGATAACAACCCAGAGCCTTGGAAATCAAGAACAGCACCTTATTTACAGGAAGAGCAAGTTACAGCTAGGTCTTCTAGCAAACTGAAGGCATGCCTCGCAAAAAATTTCAGTATCCTGCCTAACCAGGATAAAGTCCCTGTGTTCATGGTTGATCAAAATCCTGCCAATCAGCTAGATGAAAAAAGAGGCAGGAAGCCTTTAAGAGCTACTGTGCCTACCCAGGAGACATCAGGAGGCAAAGAAAAGGAGCCTCCTGGAACGCAAATGCTCAGTGGCAGCAGCTGTGCCCCCCGACAGTCTGTCAAAAAGCTTATTGAAACGTTCAGTCCTACCGACGATCTTGTGAAAGCCACACCTTTAAGATCTTTAGGACCAATAAAGTGCATCAGAAAATTTGGACTTCCCGTCATTCCACCCACCGTTCCCTTTCAGATAGGCCTGGCACCTTTAAATCTGAAGCATCGTATTTCACCAGTAGAAGACGCAAACCCTTCAAACATCGATGGAGTTTCTTCTAGCTCTCCAAATGCCTTCCCTCCTGCACCAGCTGAAGAATTAAGCAAGAAGGACACAAAGGAAGAGACTGATGAAGATATTGAGAACCTACCACCACCACCACCTGAAATGTTAATGGACACTTCTTTTGACTTATCTGAGCCTGAAGAAACTGCAAGAATAGAAGGAAACTCTTCAGAAGATGCCAAAAAGCCTGCCAAAACAGAATTGCATCCTACTAAGAGAGCACAAGTTTCCCCCAAAATTAAAGCCTCCCTTCAGTCCATTGACTTATTGCCAAATAAAAATATCAGCGGCCCCAGTCTGATCACTAATAAAGGTCTAAGGAATACTGGAGCAGGGGACGAGAAACTGCAGAGATACTCTCTGGAGCTGAACCCTACCAACGTGCACATCCCTAGCCAGGAGGAGATACTGGCAACCCAGAGGAAAGAGGCTGCGGATTTATACAAGCAAACCCATAAAATTATTCCTCTTCAAAATCCCAGTGGGGTTTCAAAACCACACAGCAACAGCTCAGAGAGCAAAGCACCCAATTCACCCGCGACTTCTGTGCAGTACCAGAAGCATGGTTCTCCTGATTTGCTCAGGAGAAACGAAAAAGGCTCAGCATTTGCCAGGAGGGTGTCCCCAACGAGAACTCCTCCTTCGTCTCCACCAATGGAGAAACGGCTTTTCAGCCCCCCAGCACACCACAGACACTCTCTGCAGGCTTTTAGCAACCTGCAACCAAGCTCACCCACCATGCAGAGGAAACCCAGTCCCCCCACAAGTCCCAGGGTGCCCAGCCCACCCTTGCAGAAGAAACTGCCCTCTCCGCCACCCCAGCGAAAACCACTCAGCCCTCCCATGGGGCACAAGCAAAGCTCACCAACCAGCTCTCCTCCTCCAAGAGGGGCAGCAACGTCCGTTCGATATTTTGCCCAGCCACCTCTTCCTTATTTGAAGCCAGACCTCCACTAGTACCCACCAAACCCACTACGGAGGTGACCAGCCAGCCTGAAGCTTCACCACTTTCCCAAAAGAGCAGCCTACTTTTCCAGCAGCCTGTAGATCGGACCAGAAAGCTGTCCCTGAGCGCTGCCAATCCTCAGCCATTTGTGAGGAGAAGTTTCTCTGACAGACGACCAGGGGTCCAGTTTCGTCTTCCAGCTCCTGTAACAGCTTGCAGTGAACCCGCACTTAACCAAGCAAGGTAAGAAACTTTCCACTTTAGACCAAGGAAGCAGAAGTATAACACTGTGTTGGCTTCCTCAGCTCCTGGGAATTTAAGAGATTTCGCTAAGAGATTTCCCAGGAAAATGCCCTGTTCACATGGAAAGTGCAGAACAGATGGCTGGGCAAAGATAACATTGTAGTTGGACTAGATGATCCTTGTAGGTCCCTTCCAACTGAAATATTCTATTCTAATCTATTGTCTTGCCCCGGATTTCAGTAAACTACCAGCCTGAATAAAGGGAAGAGTTAACTTCCCGTGGCTTGCTCAAGCCTTACACGTACACATCTGCTGTGGCAGGCACCCCCGGGAAAATTCAGCGTTGGTGCCATGGTACAGAACTCCCCTTTATTTGCATGGGGGCTAAGGGCATCCACACTTACTTCTTAAAAGCTCTGAAGGAACCCTCAGAGCTTTAAAGAACATCTTTAAATAACCATGAGAAGGTAGGCTTGGACCAAGAGGAAGGGTATTGTTTCTAACATCAGCTTCTAAGCTAGCAAACTGTTCAGATGAAATCTGTATTAAGATGTTTCAAATCAGCTGGCAAGAATGCCAGACCAATAACATGTAGGCAAGGGTCTGTTATGGACATAATTACAGCTTGAAATGCTGAGCTTCTCATGTAGGCTTTCAGATCTAGGTGCTGATTTCAACTCTGATGGGTCCACAGCCCATTTTCCACTTTTTAAAGTGGAAAAACCTCCCATGGCTACTGGAAATTCATTGCTCTGAAAAAGTCAGTTTAAAGAAATTGAAGCATCAGCACACGCCAATTCCATGTTTGCAAGCATTGGTGGCATTTAAAGATTTCCTAAAAGTCCTGTGTGTTGTTGCTGGGGTTTCTGTTGTTGTTATGTACTGTGTGAAGTCAGCTTTGCCTACTCCAGTGGCTGCTAGCAGGAATAAATGTTTTCAAAAGAGGCTTTATGTCAAACCTTGCAAGACAAAAGCCCTGGCAGTTTTATGGATCAATTTTAAAAACAGTCTATTATAAATTGTTAGCTAATTTATGCTTCAATGGGGTGTATTATCTTTCTATCGTAATCTGTCAGAGCAGAGAGAGTAATATAGAAAAACCACTGTAAATAAAATCATCCCTTTCATGAAAAAATTATATATCCTAGCGTTACGGTATATATCATTTTGGAAGAATGGAATATATCGTGAGCCAAATTTGGCTTACCCTTTTTACAAATGGACGTCAAAAGTAGTCCTACTGAGTTAGTTCAAATTTATATCAATATAAGCAGAAGGGAAATTTAGCCCATTAATTACCACATACAGCAATTTAAGATGCAATACACTACTGTGTGTTTTCCTACACTTAAAATAAACTGCCTGGAGTAAACTTTTACAGACCTTGCGTTGAATGGCCTAATACGAGTATCAGAGCAAATGTGCTGGCAGGCAGAGAAAGACCATTTTAAGAGTCAGCCCGTGGCAAAAGCTCTGAGAGCCCCTCACATGGCTGCTGGTCACCTCCTCCCTCTGAGCACTGGTGTGGTTGCCACAGCTGTGAGCACCACATCTCCATGCACCAACGCTGACCCCTGCTTTTATAGCAGATGCCGTAACGGACAGAGCACTGCACTCCAATCCATCGTTCTCCTTCAAGTTCATTAAGCATCCAGGGCTTCCTCTGCTTTGCAACTCATTCAGCTTACAGAGGAAAATCTCAAAATGTCTGCCTGAACCAGATGATGTATTCCTAAACCTCCTCATTCTGGCCATATTTGCATCTGGTCTCAAGTTCACAAGCTGTTCCCACCCCACTGCCCGTCTCCTTTCCTTCATTCCTTTCCCTTGCTTTACCTCTCTCCACTCCAAATATAACAATGCCTTTTTTGTCTGTCTGTCTGGGGGTTTTGTGTGTTATTAGCAGCTTCAAGCACTAGTTACAGGAGAGAGGGGAGGCAGAGGCAAACCTGCAATAGCATCACTCTTTTATAGGTAAAACATTTTGAAAATCCATGAGTTAGCTAGTTTCTCCCACATTCCCAAGCTCCGGGATGTATCCCTCCACTTTTTCCATGCCAAATTAAAACATCCATTTGCTGAGAAGCAGACTGCTAAAGATAGGAACTCATACAAGCAACATGTTCCTCATCAGGCTGCTGAGTGCCCTCTCCCATCCACCCCAAAAAGCAGTGACTTCCATCTCATTTTGCTAGCTGGCATTGCCAGGCATTAAATGTCAGAGCTGCACACAGATTTGTGTGTCCTCTGCACACTTGCTGCTCCCCTAGAAGGCAAAAAGCACTCCTTTCCCAAGCACGTCTCCTGGCCATTCTGTGCTCTAAGGAATATCAGGAGTTAAAACATCATTAGCCCTAACTAGGGCTGGAGCTTTTGGGTTTAGTCTTAGGGTACCTGGACAAGGGTTTCAGTTTCAGGTTTCAGTGCTCAAGTGAGAAGAACTGGTTCCCGTTTGGACAGCCTGTGGATGGATTGACTGAGCAAACTTTGCTGGTTTCTAAGCTTGGTCATTTGACAGCAATCAGCAATTATTGGCATCTTATGAGTTGCTCTGCTCATAGAAATCCTGTTGATCTGTAATAGGATTTCTGTGTATGCAGTTAAATGAAACAATATTTCACCGAGACTGCTAATCTCCCAAGAGGCAGAGCAGAGAGAGAAGATTAAACACTATTGCCTTTAAGATACTGTTCAAGGAGGGCTTGAGAATGGATTGGGTTGACTGAATCAGACCCAAAGCAAGTAGCCCAAGTGAGACCTTCTGCAACTGGGGGATATCTGAGTCTAAATTAGTTTCATGACTGGTCATGTATCACAAATTTAGTGATTCAAATCATTAAAGTCCTAGCAGTCAGAATAGGAACATAACAGCTTGCCTGTAGTTGAAAGCTAATTCAGTTTTAGCAGTTTATGTACTTAAAATACAATAATGATTCCCAGAAAATACCATAAAGATTCCCAGATAACTCTGGAATATTTCCTCATGTTGAGCTTAAACCACTCTAATTAGTTACAGTAACACAAGGCACATTTCAGCATGAAGGCCCACGGCGGGCGATATTCACGACTAGCTCCACTGCTATAATCAATCTCGATTCATAAAGTCCCCGTGCCCCTAGAGACTGCCAGTGCGACCTCAGAGCATCATTTACACGTCCTGTGTCTCAGTTCCCCTGCCTCCAGAGTGGCAGATTTATACCACCAGAATACGCATCCCACAGCCACGTTGGCATACTCAGAAATCACCATAACCGCGCTGAGCAGATGCGTAACAGAGGTAAGACCTTTCCTCCAGCGGAGTCTGGAGTAAGACTCGTCTCTCAAATCTGCCTCTATCTGCCAGTGAACCCAGGTTCATACTGATCCCCTGCTAAGCATACAAAATATTTGCTTCCCAGGAGAGCTTTGGGAGGGGATGGTACAGTGCATTTGGCACGGCAAGAATAAAATCTGGATGGTGCATATAAAGAGCATACAGACAGGAGGAGACAGGGAATGACATGGTATCATGCAGCCTTTGTGCATTAACGTTAATCAGCGCTGTTTTAAAAAGTCACAATTTGTTAGCCTCTTAACTTAAGCATCTTTCCTTCTGCAGCTTGGAGGACAGCCCTAGAAAAGCAGGCGACTCCTGGAACAGCCCTTGCGTCCCCGAAATCAGAGAATCCAACAGATCCGCTTCCCACCCTGAGCTCTACGTGGTGGGCCAGGGGCTGCAGAGGGACTGACAGCAGCAGCGCCCGCGAAGGCAGAGGCACGAGCAAGGCCGGAGGCCCCAGAAGGAGGAAGCAGCCTTACCCAAGCCTCCAAAATGTGGCTTCAGTTTTCCTTGCAAGGAAACAGTACGACGGCATTGCATCTAAAAACCCAAACGGGCCCCAGCAACCTAAGGAAATATTGGCAGAGTTGTAGCCAGCTGCTTCTCCTTTGGATTGCATTTAATGGTTTAACTCAAAGATTTGCATTGAGCAAAAGAAATACTTTGCAGTTGGGTGAGTCTGAGCCAAACTGATTCGATAAAGGCAGGCTGTGTAGCCAAGTCCTTTGTTTCACTGTTTAGCTAAAGGAGTTAAAAAACTTTCAAAAATGATCATTATCTGCCATGTTATTTATTCAGGAGGCATCACAGCTTCAATTACATAAAAAGCGGCTGTTGTGACATTTCCGAGGGGGGGATAAAATCCTGAACCAATTGAGTTTTATTGCAAAAACATCAATGGCTTCAGCAAAGCCACATCTTTACACTAGGTACGTATCCACACGCAGAGAGAGAATAAGGTCAAATACAAGTTAAAACAAAATAAGCCCTTTTAAAGGAACAAAATTAGGGATCTTCTTCCCTCAAAAAGGCTTTGATCTTCTAAATCACTTTTGATTATCATGTAATCTCATCACCTCTAGTTTCCAGGGTACAAGGCTTAATCCTGATTAGAGTAGTTCTGTAATAGCCCAATCAAACAACATTATAAATCCTCAGGCACCTAAGGACATGTTTTTTCATGTTTTTTCTTTTTTTTTTTTTTTTTTTAAGAGAAGAGAATGCTAGCATAGAGAATGCTGTTCTCCCTGAAAGGTTTATATTCCTTTCTGATTTATGCAGTTTGAGGGGACTTGTTGTAATTTCACTGTTAATAAAAACACAAGTTATTTACAGTCAATTAATCTTAGGCTTATGCAGCACCCACTGGAATACACTTCCAGAATTTACTGGATTGTGCTCACCTAACTGATTTATCATCACTATTAAGATGCAACTTTTAATTAATGTAATTTTAATTAATTTAATTTGACATGTTTTCATATGCAACTCTAGTACAGAAAATGATCCAGAAAGAAGAAATTTGTAGTCCTACTTTGATAGGATTAGTTTTAATTTTTCCTACAGTTTTCATGATGGCAGTATGTGGGCACTGCACCTTCACACAGGATTTTTAACCCTTCCTGCCTACCTTCATGATGGAGGAACAGAGGCTCATCTTATGCTATACAAGGGACCCCTTTGGATACTGAACTCCTGAGTTTTAGTCTAGTGCCTTAATCACAACCATCCTTCTTCAATTATCTCAGTGCCATTTTATGCCACAGACACAAGGAAACCTTAATTGCTGTATCTAAGGTGAGGCGTTGAATAGAAAGAAGTAACTCGCAGGGATAGATGCTTTGGATTGTCAGGGGTTTGCAAGCTTGAGGTGGCAAAGCAGCCGTACCCAACGGTGCACAGCTAGATGTCAACAGACCCACCTTGTAATCACACAGGCAGATGCACCAACCCCTCCTAAATTGGGAAATCACAAGGGAGGTACCACAAAAATCATCAGCAGGGCAAACTCCACAGGCATTCCCCCTCATCAGAAGCGTAGTTCTCTCCCAGCTGCATAAAAATACATTTTCAAGCATTTGGGGTTTGTCTGTTCTGCCGGCAGTAACCACCCAGAACAGAAACAAACCAGAAACACGACAGCAGCAAACCAGCATTTTGCTTGCCTGAATGTAGCTTTGAAGATGAAAATGTAACAGGGTGGGAGGACAGCTTCTGCTCAGCTACTGCAATCACTTTAGCTCTTTATGGTTTTGTGCTGAAATTTCCCAGCATCCATGGTGGGTGGCAAAAGAAAGTATTTATTCATATTCCCTAAGCACCAAATTATTCTGTGGTGTAGGAGCTACAGCAGCACATGGAGCAACACTTCACTTCAACAATCAAGCTGGAAACCTCCTCACACATGTGCTAGCTGGACATGGAGTCAGCCAAAGCATCTTTCCCTGAAAACCAGGCTCCCCTGAAGATGTGGCACATGAGCTGGCACCCTACCACAGCATCTGCCCCAGCTTTGACCAAGGCTATGGTCATCAGGAGGCTCATTGCAAGCACAATCCCAGCTGAACACTACAGCCGCTGAAGGATTCTGATGCTGCCCGAAGGATGCTGCAGCAAGCTGAGCATTATATTCGAGAAACGGAGCTTCTTCAGGAGCTATCTGCAAGTTTGTAATACAAACTCATGGCTACATACAGTTAACGGGTTCTCTTCAGTACCGTTCATGTACAGGACTAATACAAATAACGTGTTTACCTTCAATTTCTATTGCAAGGATAAGATTAAGAGGGACTACCGTATGCAGGAAAATGATAGTTTGGCTGACTACTTTTTAAAAAAAAAGTTGTGGTTTTTTTTTTTTTTTTTTACAGGTTTTTTGGACAAGACTTTGATTTTTCATGAATACAATGTTTCTGGAATACTATTGTTTTATAAGACCATACTCAACTTTAAGATTTATTTTTTACTGATGTAAATAAATCAGAGTTTTTATATGCAAGGTATGAGTTTGATCTCTTACATTCTGTATGCAACCAGCTTAAATCTTAGCCCAATGTTATACTATTGATTCCTTCCTTAGTGCACCAACTTAGTGCCCTGTGCTATAAAGAGTCCATTTGCTTCCTCCCCACCACAGCCTGTCTCGTTTTATGTTTTACTGGTACATCAGTTAATTTAGGTTGCATTTCCATTAAGCAAATATGTCTTTTTAGGCTATAAGACCCAGCCTGGACACTGACAGACCACAGCATATCTTGGCTGTGCTTCCAGCCCTCCCTGCCCTGAGTTAAGCTTGAGCTACCTGGCGATTTTGTACTTGGTGCAGTAGAGCTTCTATGTACAACCACAGCTAACTCGAGCACGGAGTAGCGGTTTTGTCCTAAGGGTTAAAACCAGAGCACACCCGCTGCAGTGGAGTCTCCTTGCACAGAGCAGTATCAGTTTTCCAGCCAGGGCTTCAGAGCTGCGAAAACAGCAGCCAGCAGCTCCGAGCTGCACTTTATCTGCAGACCTTTAACAAGCTGGCAGCTGCCCTTGCTTCCAGTGACACTGGAAATCTCAAACCTTTACGGTACTTGTAATTTCATACCCTCAGCATCTGAAGATGACCAGAATACAAGAGCACTATACACACTCCAGTTACTTCTTTTGACTTCAAGAGCTACCCCAGCTATTGGCAATGCAGTTGACAAGAGTATGCAGGTTACCAATAAACCCAGTGTATTACAGTGTTTGCACTGCCACACCTCTTAACATCCAAAGCATTTCATAATCACGTATGAAGTTTCATCATTAAGAGGAATATTCTGAGAAGTTACCCCCTTTGCTATAGGTAGGCAGGAAATAAATCACAGCATAAAGTAACCTGTTCTTACTGTCACATCTCATCAGTAAGGAGCTGCCAACGTCTCCTGAAGAGAAATCCTTCCAGATTAGCAAATTGTTAATCCTTCCGCATCAGACACGCTCAGTGCCATCATGACTACAGCATGTAGAGATGCATGTTGCAGGTATGAACTTCAAACCGAGATTTTGATCTTCCTGTGCAAGATCCTGAATGTTTCATAACGCTTGCAGTATGGATTAGGGGCTCCCTTCCATGTTGTCCTCAGGCAAATATGAGTGTTAATACAAAATCACAACTGTGCATTGGATCATCTGAAAACTGGGGGCAAAGATCCCAAGTTTGCATTTCTTGCACACTGCCCATTTTGGATGAATAATGAAAATATTAATGTTGAAAAAAGATGTGCAGATACAGACAGTAAGTACTCAGCAGGGCAAGGTGATCAAGAGCCAGGGCCACGTTATCCCTCTGATCTCTTTTCCATTCATCTCACGTCTGCCCACCCTGCATCTATCCTGTTCCCACTTTGCCAGCACAAAATTATCTACAGCCTTCACTGTCCCTAATTGCTCTCCACATTACTGACGTTCTGAATTTCAAAATCTGGCTTCTTACCTCTCCTCATCATATTCTTTTCTCTTTCTTTACTAATATACAACTCTCTGACTGCATTAAGTAACCCTGTGAGGATTCCTGAAGTTAGACTGTATAGAGTACACCCTTTGTCAAGGTTATTTTAAAGGAGAAAGGGGCGATAAGCCTCTTCTGCTCCATACGAATCCCTCCTGCTTTAATAAAGTTTTCCTTGAGGCATAGATGAGTTGATTATATAGCAATTAAAGAGAAAGTGAAAGCTTTCAATGTTATAGCTGCCCTTCATTTATTATTACTACTACTGAACCACTGGGTCCTTAATATATGAATGAATGAAGGCTGGAGCCTAAGGGATGCTAACAGAGACCTGTCCTTCCCCAGAGCAGTAATTGTCAAGCTGTGAACAAAACTTCCCAGGCATTCCAGCAGACCCACAAAGATAACATAGCAAGGCCAAGATGACTCCACAGGTAAAACCTAAACCAAAAAATTCACTAGCTGCTTGGCTTTTAAATGTGACTCTAAGGAGTCAACATAGCAGGACAATTTCCATCTTGCAGCTTTACCTCCTCTTACAACTCATATCAGTTTAATATCTCTTACACCCAAACTGGAAATTAAACCTACCAGTACAATACAATGGCTTTGGTTTTTAATTTTTTTAATGCTTTCCTCCACTTCAAAGCTTTGTGTCTCTTTGCTTGTATATGTAGTTAATGTGGGCAATCAGGGCACAAGGCAGCGCCTCTTTCTGGACGTTTTTGAATATTGAGGTCTTTATCAATAATCTGATATCCATGCAGATCCTTTCATCTTTATATTTCAGAGAAAACACATGCATACACATACACACATTAATTATCATAAGACACCTGGCATACAAGTAGGTTTCCATAGCACAGCTTTTCATGTGATGAGCCAGTGAGTCACAGGACTCCTGGTAAGCAGTTACCTAATTCTGAGTCTTAGACAAATTTTGTCTCAGTCCACATTAGCACATTGACAATGGCTGGTAACAGGGTCTCTCTCTAAGCTGCACAATAAAGAAACAATCTGGAAAACACTATGGACAATTAAAAAGAATTACAATACTACATTCGTCACATTGAAAAACTCAGTACTTCAGAACTGTTTATCCCACCAATACCCAAGAGGGGCAGAAAGTGTGTACTGCACCTCTGAGCTCTGCTAGCCCTGGCAAGTCAATGATTTCCCATTTCCAGCCCCACAGAGTTCCCTTGACAGCCAAATAGCTAGATTAAGCTTTTCCACAGGAAAAAAAAAGCCAGTGGAAACCCCACAGCGCGAGCAGTGCAGTAGGCATGTGGATGCTTGGTGTGTTCCCAGTGTCCCTTTGCTGACCAACGGCTCTGCAGCCTGTCTACTCCCAACACACGATGAAACTTGTCGTAACCTCTTCAGAGGCTGTTTATAAACCAGCAAAAATAGAAAGGTACTTCTTTAAATAGCATACTAATACCTTTAAGAGTCCTTTGATAGGTTTAATTTAGACTCCTTGCAGCAAAAAGGAGAGTAGGAATTGTGTGAGCTTCTCTATGCTTTGTATGATGCTCCCCAGGAGACCAATATGCTACAGAAGTACAAAGCAGGAGCGCTGGGGCTGACCATCACCCACCCACCCGTTTGGGGATGACAAGCCAGTCCTGCGAAAAGGTAAACAGAAAGCTAGCACAGGGCCCAATGGATCCAATTATCTCAAGTTTTCTATCTCAGATTTTCTTTTCCTCCTAAATTTGCACAAAACTGAGCTAAGACCCAAGATATATCTAAATTTAGTTTTGTAAGCCAAGCACTTACCAGTACTTGGAAGCATCATCAGGAGGACCATGCATCACCCATGTTTGTTTATTACCACGTTTGAAGACTAAGAAAGAGTGATGACTTTAAGGAGAGAAAAAAATGCCACCCTTCAAACAGTGGCTGTGCAGGCAGGTATAAAGTCTCACTGTCCTCGCTATGATGTATTAAGAAGACCTGAGAGAATATTGATGGCGGTTGCAAACAGGCAGTTTATTTCCCTAATTTTGCCTCCAAGGAAAATTCAAAAGGACACATTCGCTGTGCCAGTAATGGCAACCCTATAACCTCATGGACTGAAGTGGGGATTCTGTTCTTCCCTGCAATGTGCTACCCTGCCTGGGCTTTACATAGAGGCCAGGATTAGATCCATAGCTAAGCAAACACACGCTGCCACATGAAATAGATTTTTTCCTTCAGAAAGCCTAATTAACACATCACACATGCATTTTCTCCAGTAACATCAGAAACTGGCAACCATGCAGACTTTGCTGTCAAAATGTTATAGTTTGCACTGGGCTGTGAAGTGTTTTTCCCTCAGGCAGAGGAATAATGGCAGCTACAAATTAAAATGTACATGCAACAGATCCAAATTATTATGAAATGAAACTGTTAAATAATTTCTTAAAAGGCAGCATTGTCAATGATCGCACAGTCCACCAAGAGCCAGAGCTGAACCCAAAAGCGCTTGTTCCAGCCACGCAGGAATTTGTTACACTGGCAAGCGCTGGCCCACGGCAATAAATCCTCACATAGCTCTGGGCTGAACAGCACCCAGGCTGGAGTATAAATAGATTTGAGAAACCCTCCTCACCTGTTGGTGGCCTCACGGTCAACTCATCCTTCTGCAAACAAGTTACAAACCACGCTATTTGGCTGCTGTCCTGGGTAAATATACATATATATGCCTTTTTAAAAGCAGTACATCTTTTCCCAGTGCAATGCCTTTCCTCTTCTTGCAGATAAAATTGTGACTGAAGACAGCTATGAGCCAGAAATTACTCAGATTGCAAATGTGCAAAGCTTTGGGATTTGGGCCAAGTTTTCTTCGTTCAGGCCTATTGTGAGCATGGAAAAGAGCTAGTTAGAAAACTTTATTCTATACGGGACCTCTCAGGTACACTGGCCCCTAAACACATACATGACACCAACATAAGGCTGAATAATCAGTAACAGCAGCAGATGGCACAAAGAAATCTTGGGAAAAGAGGAAGAGGAGGAAAAGGCCAGTGAAGAAAGGGTATGGTGGGACAGATTTATTCCTTACTGGAATTACAGTAGGGAAGATTTTAGGCCAACGCTTAACTGGGACAAGAGCAATCTGTAAGTTTGCAAAAAAATAACTTCCTACGGGCATGAAACGTGACCTGTCAGCCTTGGGCAGGACCAGAAGAGAGGCCGGCTGTTACCCTCAAACAGAGGATTAGTTGCAGGATCACTGGGGAATGAAAGAGCAGTACCTGCCAGCAGCTGCCAGACAGCGCAGGGAGGTCCCACAGCTGCAGAAGTCCAGCCTGCCAGGGCACCTACCTGACCATTGGGCTGGTTTAGCTGGAGGGCAGCTGGTCCCTGGGGAAACAGGAGCGTGTTTTGTCTGCACTGGGTGATACTGAAAATAAAAACCTGCCAGAATAATACGGCAGTCAAAGCAATAGAGATCCTAATATTGGCACAACTATACCCCTATGAAAGTCATCTCATTAGTATAGCCAATTTCCCTTCTTGAAATAACATGTCCTACTATTTGAATATTTGCACTGACAGAAATGTGTCAACACAGAGCAGCTTTATAGCCTGATGTATTATATACACTGACAGCGTACACAGAGGAGGACTATTGTGTAGAGGAAGTGTCTCCATGTATAGATGTGTGCATAGATGTGCATGCGGCTGGAGAGGAAGCCAGAGCAGCAGCAGTCAAACCACAAGGGACACGAAATTGCCAGCTGTGCCTGGGAGCCTGGGCAGAACTGCAGTGCCGGCCGCTGGGCACTGCGCCCTTTGCAGGACCCAGGGGGGGGTAGCGACAGACCTGCGCATCCTGCAGCCTTCACCGCAGCCTCCAAAGGGGACAGAGTTTTTACTTTCTGCTCTCAAATGCAGCAGAGGTGAAACGTGCTAAACAGCTGTGAAAGCAGCATAGCCTCCAGTTATCCGGGGCACAGCTATCAGCACAGAGAGAGGCTTTACAAGCTCCTTTACCACTGCCAATTGCATTCAAAAGCCACTGGGGGGGCTTTTAAGGATCCACAGGGGCAGCTTGTTGGCCAAAGTTACCCTCTTTTTCAGCTAAAGATACCAAGGCAGAGTGGAGGCTTAAAAGTTCAGGTCAACTCTAATTTTAACTGGGGTGGTTTTCTCACCTCTGCCTGTATCAAAGGCAGTATCACAGTATCAGGATTCAGTGTCAGCTGTCAGAGATTTGGTAGCAATGCAACCGCTTTTATTCTCATCATTGCTATTTAACAAGGATGAAAATAGCCACCTCAGTGCACAGCCCCCCCTCCTTCTGCTTGAGAGACACTTCAGCAGCTGGTTCCCAAGCCCGCCTTTAACCTTGGCAAGAGCAAATTCTACCAGAATCACCTTATTACACACCATGACCCAGCTGCATCTCTGCAAAAGCAACTCCCTTCAGGTGCATTCCTTAATTCTCTGCTCCACCTCTCACAGCAGCACCAGGAGGCAACATCAACATTATTCACAAGAGGAGCCTTCAGCCTCCACACACTACTTCAGGTCCATCCTTCCTTGTCCTCCTTCTCCAGCCACTCATTTTTCCACACCATCCCCAAAGTCTTCCTGGCACTGCCAAGTTCAGGCATTTACGTTCCCTCAGGGGTTTGTTGGTTGTGTTTCCACAGGGAGTTTCAGGGCCCAGCTAACACATCCACATGGCACAAGCGCTCTGAAGAGCAGATGAGCCATACCACCAGGCATGTGCTCTGACTCTTGGTGTGAAGAAAATGCCCATTTGAGGAAATGATGAATTTTGCAGCCTGGATTCAGAGTGCAGGGCGCCAGCCTCTCTGCTCATAAACTTCAGAGCTCTAATGCCCCCTTGCACAGGGAGATGGCACAAGACCACTCTCTTCCTACTCTGCAGGTGAACATAAGCTTTCCTTGCTCCTTTATGGCAGAAACCATGTTACCTTTTCTCCCCCACCTTCCCTTGACAACAACTCTTACCTTCAGCAAGCAGGAGGAACCATCTGTGACAGCCAGGGTCCATCTTGGGGCTCTGGCAGGACATAGGGAAGAGTAAACCAATGCACAAGACTGCCATATGTTTCTTTTGCTATACTAACTTCTGTGGGTTAGCAGCTGCACTGCACATTAAATGCAATAATTAAATTAATTAAACTGGCCCTGCAAGCGCAGCTTGCAGTCTCCTCTCTGAGGAGACTTCTGTAATAAAATTATAATAAGTTAGAAAAATTAAATTTTAAAATTCTTACCGGTGCTGGAAGAAGGTCCAACAATGCTCTGCCTTTTGTTTGTATCACCCAAAAACTTTAGCAGCTTCTTAAAAACTTCTGAGAGGTGCACCTGTGCAAACCTGTGGCAGGAGAGCTCACCTGAGCCAAATTAATCCCCCTCCGCTTGCCACTGCAGACAGTCACACTGTCAGCTAAATTTAATCTCACTGTGGTACGGGTGTCCCTCTCACGGGGAAACTGTCTCAGCTGGAGACTTAAAAAAATAAAACACCTAGACAGAAAATAGGTACCGGCAGGCAACGCTTTATTGTCATCGACTCTGGGGTACAGCGTGCATGAAAGCACCGCTCGAGGCCGATGGAGGGTTAAGAAACCAGTTACGTGCATTACTTTTCAAACCTGCTTTGCAAGTCCTACAGCTAAATGCATGAAAACAGGCTCTGGGAGGCCTCATATGACACACACAAAAGGTTTTTTTTCTCCCCAGTGCAGAAACGTTCCCCCACATTCCCAAGGGCCCGAGGACAGCCAAAGAGAAAGCAAAACCAAAGAGCATTTATTCAGCCCAGCAACAGCAGCCTGCACAGAGCAGCATTTACAGGACTCCAGAGGGAGAGATCTACAGAGGAGGGGAAACAGCAAGAACAACTTTAGAGGTAGAAGAAGCAAAACCAGGAGGCCCTCTAGAGATGCCAACCGCTAAAGAAAAAGACAAAAAAAAAAAATTGCCTGTTAAAATAGATCTTGGGCAGTAGCAAACTGCAGGTGCTTAATGAAGTGACATAGTTCAAGACCTGCTATTTAAACTTAGCCACCTTCTAACATTCTCCAGCATTTCACCCCTAGCATTTGTGCACACATGTGTACTCTGTGGAGCCCTGTCACGCCTGCTTTGTGTGCTACCAGGCTGTCCCTCTTTCTGGTAAGCTGTCAGAAAAAATTCTTGAGATGCTAAACTCCAAAATGCTCTAGCAGATCTGCAAGGACTATGGCTTCCACCAGGCTCTGCAGGACCCCCCCAGAGGCACTGGTGTTTCAGAGCCAGGTCCCTGGCCTAGATCGAATGCCAAGACTTCACAGACACGAGTTCCCAAGTGCTCCCTGCTACCAAAAGTTGGGAGTTAAAACCACAAAACAGCAGCAAAAGAAAAAAAAAAACCATTTTAGAAGAGTCTGCTAAATAACTTCGCCGCTTTAGTACTGTACTAAAAAGAGTTTCCTTAAGAGGTGACCGAATGCAACGTTGTATCTGGCAAGCTGTAGTCCAGTATAGCTTTAGATGTACCAAATAATGCAGAAAATAAACATAAGAACCCCAAGACCCCTGGGATGGGCAGATCTCCCTGGAGTATTAATTGGCCTCCCAGCTTCATGCAAGGTCCTTGTACCCGTAAAGAACCTGTCAAGGCTCTTTGAACCTTCCATGGGCCCAGGGTGTTTCATGCTCTTGTTTTACTATTTTTTCTTCTCCCCAAAACTTCCATTTTTCTTTCTTTCAAAACTCTGCCAGTATCTTGAGGATGTCATGAACACCGATCAGGCTGCTCTGATCATATCTGATTATACAGATGCACCAACATCTGCTGCTTTCAGCCCTTCTTCTCTTCTCTCATAATTTCTCCCTTGTGCTTCCAAACCTTTGTATGGTGGAGGACTGGCACATCCCTTCCTCACTCTGTTTCCTGAATCTCAGGTTCAGAAGTGCTTGATTGGTCTGCATATAAGGCAAACCCTTCAATTCTCAGAAGATGCAAAAAAAAAAAAAAAAAGACATTTAGAAAATATATATATTTTTAAAAACTATACCTTGTCCCATGATGCCTGCCCGCAGCTTACCTCTCCTTGGCTTATGTAGGACACCCCCAGCCCACTCACTGCCCCACACCCCCATGTGTCACCCCTTGCAAGGTGGCAGAGCCCCCTGCCCTGAGCCCCTCTCCTGCACCTCCCCAGGGGTACCCCAGGGCGCTGGGAGGCAGTCAGATGGCACCGGTCACCTTCCACATCAGTCCAATGCACAGGGGAGCACGGGGGACTACTGTCAAGATGCATCCCCTGAAACGGGAAGAAAATTTCAGTGCAGCTGAGGAGATTTCTGCTGTCATGGGACTGAGGCTCTGACCTTGGCCTGGACATCTCAGGTATCTGCCATCGCACCAGCAGCTACCAGAGACTTGTAAAGGGGCCACCTGGTAGCTTCGCACCTGCAGCGTACCTTGGCACATACAGTGAGCTGCACATCCTCCGATAACCCCACCGCACATCCTCCAGGCGAGCAGGTCCTGGTTTCTCATTCTCTGCTTCCCAAATCAAGCTATCTAATCCTATAGTCCCAATGGTTCCAAAGCCCAGCTCTTACTTTGTAAGTAAATATATATATATACACACACACACATACAACTCCTACTTTCTAAGTATGTATATAAATATATTCTTTTCCTTTTTACATTTACAAATTGCATTTACACATGGATTTTATTTTTTTGGTATCCATGCAAGCTTCTTAGGGAAAATGAGCTCAAGATATAAAACTTCCGGAAAATACTTCCTTTTGTTTTTTATTCTTTATTAAAAGCCAACAACAAAATATACTACGATCTTTAAACTCTGTAGGGTGAATCCCATTCTTCAAGCACAAAGAATAAAACCACATCCACCTTTGCCTCCACCTATTCCACTCAACACCTCCCCATCAGCTTCCACACCAAGGCTTCACCCAACATTCAGGTCCAAAATGTCGCAGAGGTTTTTCATCACATGCTGAGGCTGGCTGGCGGCATACTTCTTCAGCTTGGAGCCCATCACTTCATAGAGGCTCTTTGCAAGCTTGGTGACCACAGCTCTGACATTGCCGCTTCGGACAGGCAGGGCCCCGTTTCTCAGGAGGAACCAGAGCGCAGGCAGAGCACAGCGCTTGACAGCTTGGGGTTTCTGAGGATGAACGGATTCCACAAGCACTGCAAGACAAGAGAGACAAGATTCTTGATAACTTTAATGCAAACAAGTACCTACCTTTATTTTTGATTCTTGGAAGGCTTTTCTGGCTAATAACAGCAAGCACAAAGAGCCTGATGATCCAGAAAGAGGCAACAGTGGCTGATCATCCACTGAACAGAACAACCAACCTCCAAGGACCTTAATTTCTCCAGATCAGAAGCTTTGTATCCATGAGAGACTTAGCAAAGTGAATCATACGCATTTCATAAATCATTTCACTATCCACTTCTGCCTTACAAACGACAAAAATGTCAAATCGCTGTTTATTTCCATTAAGAAGTTGTCTAAACCAGCTGCTGAAGATTTTGAAATGCAGCTTAGAGAGGTAATTGAAAGATTTCTAATAAAAAGGATGATTACTTTTTTGTGACCTTTGATGAAAAATGCCAAAAGTCTAATCTGGCAGTTCCCTTTGCTCAGTGGTGCACAGCAAACTGCACTATTATACCACGCTTCAAAACTCCAGCCCACAAAAGATGTGTGCTGCTTGACAGTGTTTTTAGAAACATCAGTGACTAACTGATGTCTTTGGCAGAATGGTCTAATTTGAGCTTCCCCCCCCTCATACTTGGTGGCTTCTAATGAACAGCTGCTTCAAACTTCAGAATGTCTTAGATAATTACCCAGACCCCATTGCCATGGCATTGGAGCATCTCACAAGTTTAATTGCATTTACTCTCACAATGTTCCCTGAAATAGGGGAATAGAGATAAAAAAGTCTTACACAGGGGTCTGAAATGTAACAAAAAAAAAAAAGCGTTTCCTCTCATTTTCTCTAAAGTCTGCTCTCAGCTCATTTTCTGAGCTGAACTGTACTAAATACAAACAAAAATTTACTACCAATAGGCTCCTTGCATGGCAGATTTTGCTGAGACATCAAAATCTGACATGGTCTAGAGACAGAGTTCTGATTTTTTGTTCAGTGGAAGTGTTATGCAGTAGCCATTTCTTATTCTTATAGTGGAAGGACCTTCACTTTCTCTATGCTGTTAATCTAGCATCAGTCATCAGCATTTAAACAGCTCCTGGAAGTACCTAAAAACAATGCCAGTAAGCAGGAAAAGGGTTATGGTACCTATTTTAAAATGGGAGTCAATTTTGAGTTTAAATGCTATTAAACAGAGCGGTCACTATGGAGCTTCAGAAGAAAAAGAGCTGTCTGTTCCCACTAAATCCCGGAGAGAACATCTGCTCTCTCTAAAGTAGTCCCAATTTATGTTCAAATGCTTTATTTGAAAAAGAGATTAAAATAACTGTAAATCTAAATTCTATGTTTATGGAGATTTACTTTATTCAAATTATCTTTAAAGGCCCTTTTACATGCGCTATGGCTAAACATGCCCTTTTGAGATTCGTAATGAAGAAGCAAAGTGTATTAAACCCTGGATTAAAAGATGCTGGTATAATTAGTAGTGGATTTAGCCCTAATTAAAGCAAGGCTAGAAATAGTCTTCTGTAGTATATACTGAGATTGTAATTTTTTCCATTCCTTGGCTATTGCTGACTTAGCAAGCTACTATTATAAATCAATTATCAATTGCATTTGTAGTGTGTCAGACAACATTGACATAGAAATAGACTGCACATCCTGAAATACTCAGGGTCCAAGGTCATATCTGCAGTGCAGGCAGGGAGCCTCAGCAGGTTGAGCTGAACTGCCCGCTTCTGCCCCTCTGCCCCCAAATCCTGCTTTGCTCAAAATCCTTCCCTGTAACATGTGTGTTGAGTTTTCACCTACGCTATGACCCCCAGGCTCTGCAGGATTCAGCATCAAAAGTTTCCAACAGGGAAACAAGAATCCCGTGGTGATAAAACAAACTGATGCTCAGAAATACCACTTGCCACAATTTTTTCTAAAGAATGGTCATTTGCTTTAGTACAGGGACCTCTTAAGAGACCTCCATGACCTTTACTGTACTGTCCTTCAAAGAGAGGAGCCAGACAGGGTATTTTTAGCCCCTCTCTTTCCTGGAGGCGGGTCCCGAGATGCCCCAGTGAGAGCTCAGCGCTGGAGCCCAAGCGCCGTCCTCATCTCATGTACTTCATGCCTCCGCAGCAGTCAGGCAAACCCTGCCAAATACACCTAGTATGCATATTTTGCAGGAGGGACAAGCTCTGGACCTTCTAGTGTTTGATGAGCTACTGCACTGTCTATTCAGAGGCATTCCCTCTAAATATTCCCTCTGAAGACTTCTTGACTTAGAAGTGGAAATTAGCTGAAGTAGGTGATACCTGAGAGATGTTCTGTGATATCCAGCAGAGCTTGGCCGCTGAGGAAAGGCACGCGGGGGGCCAATGCTTGCAGCAGCAGTGTGTTATCTGAAAGAGAAACATTTATTTCTGCTCAGTCTTCTGAGATTATAAGAAAAAAAATAGTGCGGATGGGAAAGGGCAGGGGTAACTGCATTTTGTAAAATAAAGTAAATTTCTGCCAGTTTCTGGGTACTTTTATTCTTTCCTTCCTTCTTTCCTTTACCTAGGAGGATTTTAAATTCAAAAAGAAAAGCTCTCATTTCACATTCGTCAATCCAAAGTTGACTGCTGTACAAGGAGCTGTGTTAAACATTTCGCATCAGGGCCCTCAAAATTTAAATCACATGTAAGCAGTGGGAAGGTTTTGCATCCCAGAGCTTCACAGAAGTGACCTTCGCCCTGCTCTAAAGAAAAGGGTGAGAAGGCTCAAAAGTCCACACGTCCATTAACACTTTAAGGATAAGCTGGCGTTAAATCTTTACCTGTTGGGATATATGGACAAGACTCCAAGTTACTCTTACAAGACAGAATTACTGCCAACACCATCCACTCTTGGGGGCTCTTTAACACCTCTGAAATCAGACCTCGGCAGAGAGACTGGAAAACAAACTAATTTCCCAATACTTGACTGTCATATATACTTTAGTTTTTCCTATGCTGCCTGTTGATTTGGGGTCTTGGTTTAATTTATAAACGGTTGCCTGGATTGGTCTGGAAGCCTCCAGTCTTACCGCTTTGATAAGCCAAGCAAAGCTTTTCTTGGAGGCAGGATGCAGGTGGGATGCTCTACGACACCTCGCAGTGTCACCGGGAGTGGCACTGATAAAGCAGGCAACCTGCTGCATTGTGAACAGAGCCAAATCCCAAAGAGGTTTTAAGTAGCACTGTGCTATCAAGTGCTCCTTTTTGCATGAGAGATAAAAAGGAAGTCCCTAATGATCTTCTTGGAAGTGTGCAGTAAAGAACTGGTCCTGCTATCCTAATTAAGCTTCTGCTTTGGTAATTACACTGTTCTCATTCACCTTTTTAAACAGACATTTCACTTTCTGCCTCACATTCTTGCAGTATTGGCAGACACTGTTCCACAATTGCTGTTCCTCCCCAGGGAGTTACCTTACAGCTGCTGCTTTGAAAAAAATGCCCTGAGATCTGGAGGTCTTGAAGGAGCACAGAATGTTAATTAATTATTAATATCGGTATCCACACAGATTTTCAGGGGAACGCTTGGGGTTTAGGTGGGTGAGGGGGAACTGTTTGTTGCCTTGGTTTCTAGGAAGCTAAGTGTATAGGCACTATTCACCTTTCAATTTAAGGGTTTCAAATGCCCTGTGCATTTTGAAACACTAAAGCTCGAGTCAATAACAAAATTACCCAACCACTACTTTAGCTGCCTTGAGAGACCTAAAGACAGGAGCTTTTAATGGCTGTTAGAGAAAACAAGGCAGCAGGCAGTTCAGTTCTTATTAACTCAGCTTTAATTCTGTGGACTACATATTGGCTAAACCTGTTGGCCACAGAACAAGCAGCCCAGCATTTGCAATGTGAGCAAAAGAAGAATCTGCTTCTCCATGCTCTCATTTTCCTTGAGGTCCCATCTTTGCTATGTTAACACCTACAGGCAAAATTTCCCTTCCCCTCTTGCAGAGGGATAGTTCCTCCAGGAGTTACTTGGGCTGCTGGCCTGACTCTACACCCTGGCATCAGGCAGTGGCCATCTGAAGGACATTTCTTTCATGACAGAGGACAGGGTAGGACAGATGTCAGAGGAGAGCAAGGTCTGTGTCTTGGTCCCATTGCAGTTGGGTCTGATTTGCTGACTTGCCTTCATCTAGGGTGGCTCCATCAAGGTGGCTCACTCAAGTGGGATTAGGGTCCCAGGTCACAGCTAATTAATGTGTGTGGCCTTCAGCTGGGAATGTCCAAGCTAATGTAAGGGTTAAGCTAAATAAACAATTCAGACATTATTTGGAAGCAAATTAGTTTGTTTGTAGGTAGAATTTTGGCCTCAGGAGTGGTTTTCTTTCTTAATTTTTTGGGGGTGGTTTTTTTTTGTTTTTACATTGAGTGATCAAGCAATTTTCTAACCAGCTTGCATTTTTTCATGGATCACTAAAGGTGACAGATGAGGAAGTCTCACATAAAACTTGAAACCTGAGGCATGTCAACACAGAGGCTTGGACCAATAGCTGGGCTCTTAGCTATGAAACTCAGTGGAGCAACGGGGCAAGACATGCTCACTTACTCTAAGCTAGGAGCATTGCACAATCATTTAGAGTTTGGGGGGGGGGTTTTATTTGCCACTTGATTTTAAATTGTAAAGGCAGACAATTTTAAAGCCTATGGGAAGGTTTCATTCATGCATTCTTCCAGCAGAACCTTCCTTCCCCCACCAAAGCCCTAGGTGTTGAATTTTGAAATATCTGTGATTCAGTTGCCTGTTTGAATTTTTGCAAACGTCCATAAAAATGAGAAGAACAAGAAAATATATCCCACCTTGTTTCTTTGAACCTGTCTCTAGGTACAGTCAGTGTGATGAGAGACAGATGTGCCTTGCTCCTGTTCTGACATCTGCCAGCATGGGAAATTTACAGTGATCTTTCAGAATTGCTGAGAGGGGAATGACAGAAACCTCCATACAAAACCCTGATATCTGATGCATCCTCTGTTAGCAGGATTCTGCAACTTTTCCCCAACCCTCTCACAGGCACCACAAGAAACGGGTAAGGGCCAAAAGCAGTGCAGGTCTCACCCTTCTCCCCACTTCATGGTCAGAAACAGCCCTATACTTGGGACTCATAAAGGCAGCAGGGTCAGCAAATTCACTGAGTTTGCAAAGCAGCTGATGTGGAGAAAGTTGTTAATTCCCTTTTAAGACCTGCCTCTTCAACACTACATTTTTCAGGCATATTCACCCCGTGCTGCATTTTCACAGCTGACATAAATCTGTGTGGCAAGGGAATTTACAGCAGACCTTGGCTATGTAGTTATTGGCTATAGCAATCTTGCCCCATGCAGAACAACATGTGGAACAAGCCATCATTTACAGCTGGATTTATACTTGTTTGTTCTAAAGAAATGAACTTGGCAAATCATAAATTCCCTTTTAAAAAAAGAAGACAAAGAAGAAGGGTGGAAAATAGACAGGACCAGCTAATGCCTATAACGTAGAGTGTTCCAGGAAGCTGTTCTGCAGAAGCTCTGATGGGCCAGTGTCCCTTCACACCTACGGCAAAGCAATTCATTTGGGAAGTTAAATTGGGCCCAAACAACCTCCAAAAATCCCTTTGTCCCCGAGTTCTAGCTAAGTTGTACTCCAGGATTTATTGTTTGGCTCCTTCTGTACCAAAGCAGACAAGCAGCACAGAGCCAAAGGCTCCTGGGACTTTGGGGAAATGCTGGTACACATTCAATCCTGTCTGGGAACTGGTGCATAAGGACGGCACCACCACAGCTTCTGGTTCACCAGTTAAGCAGGAATTCAGATCCTCTGATATATGGCATAAATTACACGAGTGATCTGCAAACCTGGCATCAACCATAGAACCCAAACACTTTATGTGGAACCTGATTTTCTGTAGTAGACTTTAATCGGTGTAAAACAAATCTGGGTTTGATGGTATTCATCTTTCTGAACCCAAACTCCTTGCATGCATAAGTATGCACACCCGAGCACTCATCTCACATTTCAACAGAAGTCAGAGCTGGAGTAAACAGCAGATGAAGAGCCCCAGGGACCAGAAACTTCTGGTCGTAGCTGCAGTGATGACAGTGGTAGCACAAGCATTGCCAGTGTGCTTCTGAATCTACACCAGAAGATCAAGAGGGAAATTCAGGCCTGGATTCATCTCACCAAACTTTAAACATTTTACTGAGGTTTCAGTGGGCAGATGCAAACACCTCCAGCAAGCTACACAGAGCAACCTGAGTCTTCCTCCCTGATGAAAATGTGTGCAAAAAGAAAACCGGGTAACATCAACACCTCGTCACTAAATCCTTCCAGCTGGATCCTCCAGGCGATCTAACATCAACACCTCGTCACTAAATCCTTCCAGCTGGATCCTCCAGGCAATCCAGCTACCTAAAATAAATTGCATAAGAATAACCTAAGAGTCACAGAGAACACCACTTGCTACAGACTTGGGTCTGCTTTTCAACCATGTCCTTCTGGCTGCAGCCAACCCTACCAGCCCCTTCTTCGCTTAGAGAGCCACCTAGTTGTCTATTCTTGTACCCATTGTTGTGAATCATTAATATCAACCATAAAACTGAGGTGAGAGAAAAAAAAATCTCAGTGTAATCCCATTCTACTTTACTCCCATCCTG
This sequence comes from Egretta garzetta, assembly GCF_000687185.1. Classification (NCBI taxonomy): domain Eukaryota; kingdom Metazoa; phylum Chordata; class Aves; order Pelecaniformes; family Ardeidae; genus Egretta; species Egretta garzetta. Next base: position 2,228,911 of record NW_009258621.1, read on the forward strand.
TCATTTCTGCTTTTCTGAGTCCCTTATTTTTAGGCTACTGCCTCCAAATTAAGGCAAATTGAAACCTGTGCCAGGTGAGGGGAAGCAGAGAGCTAACTTCAGGACAGTATCTCCATATGCTTTTAAGAAATACATACTACCCACACACATACAATCAGTTTCTAAAGCAGATTACAAGGGAATAATTCCAAATATACTGACCAAAACATAGCTGTTAACGGCTGTTTTGATGAACTGTAAAGACACCAACATAGACTTCTGTAGTGTTAACCATGAAGGAACATGCCACTGTATTTTCCAGTCCACAGCATGCAAACACATAGCTTTTGGACAGCAGTAAGGGATGGGCTGGAAGTGCACTCTGCAGGGCAGGTGCTCCCAGCCAAAATGAGCCTGAGCATCCCCAAGAGCTCCAGCGTGACCCTGGTAGGCAGAAGAAGACATGCTGTACAACCTGCAGCAGGCCATGTGGTTCAGGACACAGGGCAGATCGTGACCTCACCCTCTCCCTACTGCAGGTACGTATTTTACATCAACAGGCATACTTGCGGCCCCATCCTCAGGCATCAACGGGACGATAATGGGCTCCTTACCCTTCTGGAAGAAGGAAACCAAAGCATTTCTAACCCCACAATGCATGGACACCTCCAGGCTGACTGTGGAACAAGCATTTCGTCCTTCATCTAATCTCCACTGTGATCTTTCATAACACAGTATCTTATTAAATTCAAGGTCTCAGTCTTTGAATTCAAAAGGACATTTTCCTTTGGGCTTTACATGGCTAAACTACTACCTCAAATTGCAAAATGAGTAACTGAGTTCAAAGCTTTACATATTGGTGTCAGCAAGGGCCAGACACATCTGCTCAGGAGAGCCACCACTGCCAGAGCATAGAACAGAGCCCAGCATGAGCAAAAAGCCTCCACCACCCTTCCCAGCATGTGTTTCAAGGAAAAAGCACATTCCTTTCATCTTGTTTTAGTGGATGTAAACAGAACACACATCTGAGAAATCCAATTCCATAAAACCAAAACACATACAGTTTCCCAGGAGGAAGGGGGAAAACCAGTCACAACAGATGCTAGTCACTTCCCTCATGCTCTTCTGGCATGAACTTAACATAATCCCTATAATGTCCTCTCTACTGAATTAAGAATCAGGCAAATGATCCGGGTGATAAGCAGCATCCATTCAGCTGCACATCACATGATACAACAGATTGGGACAGAAAGAATGCAGGCAGGACTTCATAAACATTTTGCAGCAGCTGGATATTTCATCAGACAACAACAGCTACCAACAGATTAGTGTTCACTTGACTCAGAGACAGAGAAGCCACAGTTGAGGAGAGTCAATGTCCAAAGTTAGCCTTACCTAAGTGAGCAATGGCTGCTTCCAGCACTTTCACAGCTGCAGCATAAATCCCCGAGTGCTTTGAGTTCAGGTTGTCAGTGACTGTTGCTAACAGAAGGACCAGCACTGGGTGTAAGGCATCTTTGAGCATGGGTGCCATCAAAGCCAGAGCTTCCAGTGCCTGCTGGTTCACTTTCTTGTTGCAATCCTGAAGTCTCAGGGCAAAAACATCAAAAATCTGTGAAGAAAACAAATGACATGAAAGCTGGATTAAAATGTCTTTGTTTCAAGAAGGGATAAAGAAACAAGTACCCAGCAATGTAGAAGATTAATGTAATCCTTTCTGTCAGGTCAGCGCTTGCTAGCCCAATTTCACTGTTTTCCTGTGGGCTATTCACTGTAGTGGTTGTACAACCTCAAGCTGCTTGAAAAGATTTTCATATTTTATTAAGAGGGGTGGGGTGGGGACAGGATAGTTCACATGATGTTTCTCTTTACCTATAAATCATTAAATTAATCCCATTTTAATAATGCAAAATAGTATCTTTGGTATAGAGGTATGAAAACAGGCATTTACAATGCCCATTTTTCCATAAAGTTGTCTCAAGTACTGAGGATAGTTCTAATTTTGCCAAAACTGTGGCTGGATGGCATCCAAGTTTTGCTTTATCTGTCTCAGAAACTGCGTCTGGAGGAGTGTCGGGATCTGTTGAACTCTTCAGGATGCAGACTATTTGTCTAGCTAACAGGCAGACTTCTGAAGTTTAATGTGCTGTGCAGTTCTCATTAGAGCAGGTTCAGTTCCTTGACAGCCACGTTATCAGTCACCATTTTCCGGAAAAAGGGAAAAATGTAGCTGCTGGGAGGAGAAGGAAGAGGCGATCTGTCTCTAGCCATTTTCCTCCTCTTTCCAAAGAGAAAAAAGGACCTTCAGGAAGGGTGATAACAGTCTTTCCCAAGCAGGAAAGGGATGAGGATGGAAGTGAATAGGCAGTCGTGTCTGTGCAAGACAAGGTAAAGTTTACAGGAACATCCTTAAAAAAAAAAAAAATTTTTTTTAAAATCAACTCAGCCTTATACTTCTCTCCCCCATCCCAACCCATTTTTCTTCTAGAGAGGAATTGCCAAGCTTTCAGTGGCTGGATTTCCTTTATTTCAACCTAACTTGTAGAAGACAGCAGAAGCTACAGCAAGAGTAAATTCTGTCATCATCTCATGAACAGCACCAATATGCACCTGCCAGAGAAATACATCTGGACTGAAATTACTTGCCCTGAAGTCTGGAGCTGAATTAAGTTATCTTGGGTGAGAAGGGACCAGCTTGTCCCAAAAAATTAGTATGTATTGCCAAGACACACTGAGTTAACTTTACTGGTAAAGGCTTGGGAATGGAGCTAACAGGAAAGGAGCAAGAGAGATACCCTACATACCTGGACGATGTTAGCAGAGATGAACTGGGGGTTGCTTTTGCAGTGGTCTAGGAGAAGCACCACTCCCTCTATTCGTGTTCGAAACTCTTTGGCTGTCAGGAGATCGTAAAGCTCCCTGAGTTGTTCAGTCTCTTCCACAGTCCGAAGTATTGTGCGACGGACTGTCTGACGGGGTAAGATGACTACATCAGCACCAGACTTGGAACTGGAAAATAAAAACAAAGAACTATTGTTGATAATATCTTCAGTTAATTGTGAAGAAAACATCTTGAGGGGACTTCCTAATGATGTGATTTCAGCTAGATCCTGATCTGAAAAGCAACTTTGATCTGATGACAATCATTACAGGAGACAATCTGCAAGTAACATTATCACTAGTGCTTACTTAGGATAACCAAGGCACCAAGGATGGGACTCATTTATCTTCAGATGTCTTCCCAGGTATTCACCTAGCATCCCTTTGTGGGGAAAAATAGGCACTACTTCAAAGTTTAAATGCTTCATCTTATGGGAGGTGTCTGTATCATAAGGAAATTAATTACTCTGAAGAAGTGTCTCTACAACAGGCATGAGAATCTGGATAAATAGCTCAGATGCATCTGAACAGATGAGTCCTACACAGAGATATTAAGGGGCATATCTGAAAGGATCCAGAGGACCAGTAACAGAGATAAAAACAGAAGCCAGCCATCCCACTACTACACTCACATTATTGCTTTCCTAGGGACTGGATCCACAACTTAATAAACCCAATGGCAACAATTCTCATGGATCAACGTGTCTCTGCCATGAGCATGTGGAGATCCTAACCATGCTAGCAAGTCGTGCAGTCACCTTCCTGCCACTGGTGAACACAACAGAGCTAAATAAATCCACCCTGTTATCAGAGGAGAACAGTTACAAGTAGCTCTCCTGCTGGCATGGGGAGACAGCAAGGACCAAATTCCTATCTCGAATGCTGATTGCAGCACAGGACAAAAAAACCATACTGTCCATCAATCAATCAGTAATGGGTCTGAATGACATGAAGAGCTACAGGAAAAGTCCACATTGAGAGGTCTGTCAATCAGAACTGCTCAGGAATTGTCTTACTGGTTATGAGGGCCAGAAAGCAACGATCGAGCCAGGCCAAAACACATGCAGAAAAAGTGCTAATTTGAGGAATGGCATGTTGGTTCTAGACTAGGACTTCTCATCAAACCACCCATCTAAAAAAGACTCCACTCAGATAAGAATACCCCAACTGAAATTACTTGTCCCAAGTCAAACAGCAGAGACATGACTCTCTCACAGCCTCCACAACACTGTCCTCGCCACTGCACTGGATCTTCTGAGCTGCAACCGGTGGTTGTCTCTTCCTTTCTCTCAGTTTTTGTGAAAAAACCTCCAGAGAACTTGTGTTCAGCCTAATGCAGAAGTAGACATTTTTTATCATAGAAGATTGTGGGGCAAGGTAAAAATCACTGGCATAGCTCATCTCCACCAGAAAGATTTTACTAAGGAAGAGACATGTAAAGCTTGTCATGTGCTTTGTCAGATATAACAGAAGTGCTCAGTACCCTCCATCAGAAGGCAAGTTGTCCTGGGCCATCATCAAGCTGCGGTTCCTAGCTTTCTTGGGGTGCTTGGCAGATGGATGCTCACATTTACGGTCTCCTATCCCCTACAAAATATATATAAAAAGCATGAATCTATAGAAGATAAAAGAGGAAATTACTTGTTTAAAACACAAGTTATAACCAGGATCACTGCTGCCAAGAAAGGCTTAGGAAAACACTTCATAACTTAGAGAGGGAGACAGGCCAGAGATTCAGCATATTGTCTACTATTTGTTTCCAATAACCCAAGGCAGGTTATAGGTGCTACCATTATGGGCAGCAGCATAAAATCCTGAATTCATTAGTCTTGAGCACAAACGGGAATAATGCAAACTGGTAGGGAACAAGCCTTCTTAAATGGAATAGTGGGAAACTTTTGGACTCTGTGCAGGTTGGCTGATTGTGTTGGGAGTTGATTTGGTTCACACTCACTCTCCCTACTCCTCCAGAAAGGCACATTCCTTTCTAGAATGTAAATCGAGAGGAATGAAAAAAAAAATAGGGATGATTTTCCACTGGATGCTGAATTCACAAAGCTTCTTCCAGCTCCACAGTGCATGACATCAGGGCAGTATTCCCGGAATACAGACAATAGATGTATTAATTGTGATTGCCTTGTGCATCTTCTGTATATTTGGACATTTTTTTGGCACTACTACTTCCTTTGTCTGTTGCAAAGACCGTATTACCTTCAGAAGCACTATTCTCACTTCCTTGCCTTATTGGGAGTGGTGAGGGGTGGTATTGCGGGAGGTTTTGTGCTTGAAGGTGAAGCCATTTTCTCCTACTTCCCTTTTCTGTAATTCAGGCTGATATTCAAAATACACCCACTTTATTTCTAACCGTACTAGTTCCTTCGCTGTCTGCAGATAAACAGGCTAAGGAACAACAGTTCATTCCCAGGACCAAAATGATTCAGCAGAAGAAGAATGAGATAAAGAAAGATTAGGTATGTTTAATCTCATATTAGCAATCTCAGTACTTGCATAAAGGAGACATTTCTCATGCCAAGCACTTACTTTCTGCTTAATTATTGCCATAACATCTTCCAAGTCACGTGAGGGGACAGACTTTTTCAAATACTTATCAAATTTTCGATGACCCATCAATATACTCAGCATCTTCCGTCCATAACACCTGACATAGGAAAGAGAGAAATGAATTACCGTTTTTCCTACAGACTATTACCGTCTTTTCTCCCTACCCTTTTAAATAAACGAAGGAAAAGTGTTAAAGAATTTAAACTCATCATGAAGGTTATTACCTATTCAGCAGAGATATTTACCTCCACTTATTGCCACTGCACAATGCTGCCAGCTGAGCACAAGAGGCAAAAGGAGAACCCAGGGCAACAGGAAAATACAATTTCACTCTGAAATTAGGGGTATGCTTCTGTGGGACTGCAGGATCCCATGGGACAAGCGAAGCACATCTCCTGATTTGCTGTTGTGGCTTGTTTGCATTGTCTTGCTGCCATTGCACAATAATTTACCTTTCTTTAACTGGCAGAGAAGCTAGGACAAATCACCTCATGCTTACTATTTATTATTCTATACTACATGTATGCACACAGGCAGCTAGTTGCTCATGTGTTCTTGCCATCTCTTAATGGGAATTTAAATTAATAATCAAAGTCAGGGGTTTTTTTTTTTTTGTTTTTTGGTTTGGTTTTGCTACTATGAAACTACAACTATCTTCAAGAGGAAATCTGGAGGTCATTCAGCCACAAACCACAATGATTGGGAAGAAAAATTTTTTACTATCATAGGCAACTAAATCTGCAGAAGAGGTTTAAGAAAGACTGCATCCATTGGTTAAAGACAGATGGAATTTTTCTAGGACAGTCTTAACCTTACCAGAAATAAATGCTTGGGATCCTTCAGTGATGAACAGTGGCCCACACTTGAGCTTTGCATTACACATACAAGACCAAACAAAATTGTTTGACTGACTAATCTGAGTACAACTGATCTGAATAAAGAATCATTTAAGTCACAGTAATTTGGCAATGGTCCTTCTTGCCAGACAACCTCATGTTACCCAGTACAGTCATTTCCCTAGACAACATTACTGATACTCTGAAGTAACTTTCTTAATATTTACTTTGTCTTCCACTCTTTTGTGGTTTTATCATTTATAGCCAGGCATCAAACAGTTTTCAAATTTTAGGAGGTGAAATGAAGATCATCACCTTGTGTCCTGATGAGAGTCCTGAGCAAGCTTCACCAGCGTGTGCACCAGCAGGTCGGTACTGTCACGTGTGCCTGACAGGAGCTTCTCGGCTCCGATTTGCTCCATCACAGTCAGTAGGTGTTCAGCCGCACACTTCCGCACCAGGACGTTGCGGTGCCTGGAAACAGGAGAACAAACACTGGGGCAGAGAGAAAAGGAGGGCCAGAAGCACAGGCCTCAGTTGTAGCATGCTCCCTTGTCATTTCTGGGGGAAGGAGACATGTGTCCTCACTGCAATTTTAGCCACCTGTAGAAGATTCTGTCCTCAGATAAACACAAGGTTGGCATTGTATAGAGGGGCTACCTGCAAGGAAAAGGGAGGAATTTGATCTCTCTGGACTATTCGATACTCCCATTTTTTTCATTAAATTGACCCTGAAAAAGAGGGAAATTAAAGACAATTCACGCTGACTCATCAGAGGGCTCCCCTGTGCAGACAGAGCTGGAGCAGGATTGGGGCTTATTCCACCTATTTGGCTCCAAATCTGCAGACCCTTGAAAAAATCAAATGGGGGGAAAAACCGTGTGGGATGCGAAGCTGCAGAATATCCAGCAATGCAGCTAGTTTGTTCTTTGATGCTTGGCAAGAGGTACATTTGAATGTTTTACCCTTTTCAAAAGCTGAGGAAAGGGTAGCAGTCATTTTAGCCAGGTTGTCCTTTCTAGAGCGTGCCTATTTGAAACTATCAGGCACAGCACTAATATTTTAAGGCAGCATTTTCTTCAGCTATCCCATGGGAGTCAGCCTGTGAAGGCACCCGTAAAGTGACTCAACATCTCAAGGCTAACAAGCAGCATCAATTTGAATAGAAAGTGGAGCTCTAAAGACACTACGGTCAGACAGACTCCTCTCGGCAGGAACTGTGCCTGCTGAGCAGGTTCTCCCCTTCGTGCTCTGTGTCCCAGCAATTAACCTGCTTGTTTTTCAAGTTAATGGCATAATGATGATGCATGGTTTTTCCCAGTGCCTCTGTGGTTAGTGTTGTGAAATATCAAAGGGTGCTCACTGCTGGAATTGCCATTGTCCCACTTCCTGCAAAGCCACAAGGCTGTATCTCCACCCTTTGCAGGGACTTTCACTTCCCCATCATTCACCACGTCTAGCCAATGTTGACAGACTATGAGAATAAATAGGCTGCAGTAGGGCAGAAGCAGATGACAAGAGGAAGGGAGCGAAGTTGATCAGAGACTCTAATCACAGAGTTCACAGAAGATGCCGGAGAAAGGACCCTTCCCTCCCATCATTCCCCTTCTGCCTCCTGTCCCTTCCCCCTACCCACACAATTGAAGGTGAAGGATATCAGTAAGAACAGAATGACATACTGGATTCCACTAGCCATGAGAGCAGTCATTGCTCGTGCAGGAGTCACATTCCCCACCATGATCCCCAGGGACTGACTGGCTGCTTTCTGAATGAACTCGCTGGTGTCCCCCATCCTCTGGAGCAAGACCCGAGCAACCTCATCCACCTCGTGGTCCATGTGCTTCTTCATGGTCCTGAAGAGCTCTCCAAGAGTGCTGATTGCAAAGCGAGACACCTTTGAGCGGAGATTGTTCACCTGGAGAAGTCGTGAGAGGAAACATAAGAATCACCTTGTAAAGCAAATCAGTTCCCAGGAAACAGAAGTCCCAGGAAACAAGACTTGTCGCTGTGTCCAGGAGGAACATAAGAGCATGGTAAGAGCAGAAGAACACAAGCACAGAAACACATTCTCATACCAACTTCTTCTCTGGCCTCAGGCCCACTCACACAATTTTAATGAGACTGCAGGCCTAAAAAGTATTGTTTCACCTAGAACAAAGTGTGCTACTTAGCCCATAATGTACACTGCTTTGATTTGAGGCCCTTCTATTAAAAACAAACAAAAAAAATTAAAGCAATTTCTGCTTTTTAAAGTATAAAGCCACAATTTATAAAGACAAGATAGAGGAAATGTAGTATTTTCCTCCTGTCAAAAAATGCAGTGCTGGCAGTTTGAGCACTCAACCAGGAAACAGAAAATATGGGCTCAAATCTACAGACTAATTTGCAGCAGGGACTTGAGTCCATCTGCTGCTCTGCCTACTAACGAGAACCCTAGCTTTTGGACTCAGGGATCCTGGAGATCACATGCAACTACAGCTGCGATCAGCAGGGGTTTACAGCATTCAATGCTGCTCTGGAGTGATCCCTGCTTCCAAAAGGCTCTCCCCACAAGGGTAAGGAAGAAGCACCTGAGAGTCATGTGCTTCATTTGAAAGATACTTTGAAGGACAGACCAGTGGTTCTTTCTGCCAGACTTAGTTGTGCCTGTTAATAAAAATGAACAACATAAGTGCTAGAAGTGCTTGTGAAAGCAAAATCTGGGACTTGAGTGAAATGAAAGGTGAAAGATGTCTCTGCACATGAGTGTGTAGAACAAAGAGGAAGAAATTTCCTCAGAACTATAAATGCTATATAAAAATCAGATGAGCTAAGCTAAAAGGACTTTTTCTCCTAACCCTGATCTCAGAGTGGGAGAATCTGAGTCCTGCATATCTAAAAAGAAAGGTTTGAAGAGTTCAGCAACATGAGAGGCATTCAAGCCTCCAACATAATTAAATATTGGATAGAAGGACTGATTTTCATGGAAATGAGCTAAGTCTTACTGTTTTCTGCAAGCAAAGGAAAATTTAACATATATGGCAATTGTGTGGTAAGGGTATAAGGAAGCTGGTTCAGGCCACAGACAAGTCCCAAGTTAGAAATATAGCCACAGATTTTAAGGAGCTTAGGTTGAGACCTCTCTGTTAAATGAGAAATGAGATAGTGAAGCTGTGTGCGAATGCCCTGCAAACGCCACAGCCAGGCCACTCCAAACACCCAGCAGCTGCAGTGCAAAATTCCACTGGTGCACAGAGGCAACAGATCAATGGAAAGGGCAAATTACCAAAAAGCATGCAGAAAGGAGGAAGGAGAAGACATGATCTGGAAACACTGGAAAATAAATACCTGCAGTGAATCCCCCAGGACAGTGAGGAGGAGGGGGAAGTGGGAGGAAGCTGGGAGGCAAAAGCTGCAGTGTTTACAGCTTGGGCAGAGATTTGGGCTGTGGCAAATCACCTGATTAGTGTCTCATTTTCTGCTTTTATATATTGCATTATAATGACACCTAGCTCCAAGAGGAGACAGATGCCCTACATACCAGTAAATATAGCTACATGTACAGACAGATCATATAGGTAGGTGACATAGCTATTAGAAAAATGAGGTCTAAAAATAGTAACGAAGGCAGACACTGAGCACATATGTAAATTAGTAAGAATGTATCTACTCTATGCCCCATGTATGAGGTATGTGGGACACTGTTAAACACGATGTTCTTACCTCTTTGGTAACAGCCAAGGAAACATCATGAAGTCTATCAAGAAGCACTTCAGAGTGGCAGATAGCCAGGCGTTTGACACTGAAGAGTGCCTTCGCCTTCTGCTCCCTGAAAAGCAATTACCAAAAAGATTTATTTTTTTCACCCCCCAAGAACTAGGCAGCACCCGCTGAAATTACCCAGGGTGTCCACTCAAACAAACAAAGGGAGGTGCTTCTCATACAGCACTTAATTAAATGTTGGAACTCCTTGCCACAGGATGCTGTGGCAGTCAAAAGCATACATAAAACCAAAAGGCAAATAGGTGGTTTCAGAGCGGATGGGTTAATTTGTGGCCATTAAACAAGACAGCCTTTCCAAAATCCTTGGCACACAAAGTCCCTGTTTTGCTGCTTCCTAGAAGCTGGGAGGCTGTGCCATGTTTCTGTTTCTTGCACCTTCTCTGGACCCCGTCCCTGAGATACAGTCCTGCCTGGCTGTTACTGGGGCATTGTCCCTCCTCACCATCCCCAGAGGGCAGTTCAGGAGTGAAAGTCTGCACTGCCACTCCATAGCTGAGTTTGCACTCTACACTCTAGTCATCTCCCGCTTCCCCCCTCCCACCCAAAAAAAAGCAGTATGTCCTAAAAGATACCACACCTGGGCAAGAACAGTCAAAATGCTGGATTTTCCAGAATATCCTTACTTAAAATAACACCCATAACAGCAACATTTTATTTAAAAGTAATAAACCCCATCATCTTTCAGCACTTTCTTTGTAAAGGACCTGAGCTACGTGAAGGCACATGATGCTGTCGCTGGTTCAATAGGGCTGCAGGGCAGGACTGGGGACCCATCCCCACTGGGGTCCCCATGTGTAGCCTAGACCCCCCAAACCTGCAGCAGCTCTCTGCACCTCACAGGGCACCAAAAAGAGTAACAGGGAAGAGAAAGGAGAGAGGGGCAAAACAAAGTGATCACACAAGGAGATGCATCATGGAAGATTTTTCAAGGTTATCCCAGTGTGAATGGAGCCCTTGTGAGTGTATGCTGACCTAGAAATCAACAAGACAACTAGTATCACCTGAAATTTGTAGAGTCTCCTCCTGTCTGTGTCTAATTTCAGGACACACTGTGATTAGGAGTAAAACATCTTTGGCCCATATTAAGCAGTAAGAAGGAAAAAGTTTCATTCTAGAAGTGCAAGATTCCTAAAGGATTTTTTTTTCTTTTTCCTTGTCTTCTGCCATGAGCCCTTCAGGAGAACTGAGAGGCTGAGCAACTCTGCACCATGTCTCAGTCCATTTCTCAGAAATAGCAGCACCTGTGGGGAGTTCCTGGGACTCAAGTGCAGGAGGTCAGAGGGAGGCCCTGTCTCCTGCTGCTGCTGCCAGCAGCAGGACCAGAGATAAATCCTTACTCAGTCTCACCTGGGCCAGTGACCCAAGGCCCCCAAATCTCTAAACTCAAGACCACTTCCATCCTGCTTCTGCCTTCAGCCAGTAAATAATTTTGTTCCACAACTTACTCTCTTCCCTGAAGATTTCATTTGCAGCTACATGGAACAGAAGGCAAAGCTAGGAAACAGCACAGACTGGCTGTGTCTATAGCACTGCTACAGCCAAGGCAAATAAAAGGCTGCTCTCACATCTTTATACTGTGACTGCTTTGGAGTAGCTTCACTAGTTCCTTTTGGATACCTGGGCTGTCTGGGCTCAGAGGCACTAGAAAAAAACATTTCTAACTTACCCCTACACTGAGAGGGAAAAAGAGTGAAGAGGGCACTTTCTTACCAGTCGTCACTGCTGAGCCATGTGAGCACATTGAGCAGCTCCTGCTGTGGGTGAGGGAAGGGGATGGCTTCCCGGGCATCCCTACACCCTGGCTCCTTTGTCTGCTCCATGGAGTCCAGAGCAATAGCCGGCAGCGAGTTCACTGTAAGGAGAGGGTCAGGTATCAGCATTGCATACACCAGGGCAAGGCACCCCACCACCAAGCAGACTGCAACCCAATCTCCAGCCAAGATTACATATGGATGCAAACTGGCATTGGTTCAGAGACTTCCCTGCTGTCTGGTTCATTGCTTTCCCCAGCACCCAACCATCTCGCAGTCACCCCCAGTCGGGCAACAGTTCCTTGTGTAAACCTGAAAACTGCGCACACAGAGCCAACTCCCAAGTCTATGTAGGTACTACAGCCAGCTTGCAGATTCATAGTGCCACAGAGCTCATGCTCACTGGGATCCAGTGCCACCCAGCAAGACTTGATACCCCAGGAGTAAGCTCCTGAGATGTGCACATACCTCCCATATCACCTCCCTCTTACCTGGAGCACTGGGGCCATAGGCACCCTCTAACTTTCTGAGGCAACATCTCCAGCTGCCCCCAGTGAGCACCAAGCCTGAACAACCGAGTCCTGCTGGGCTCGGGCGAATTCCCAAGGAGGAACCACCAGGGAACAGTGATACCTGACCCCCTAAATCTGACAATGCCTCTGTTTCCATTTACTTCAAGTATTCTAGACAGCAGGCAACTGAGTCCACATACATTTTAGCGTACTATTGGGAAAGTAGTAGTTTATGGATTTTGCCATTTTCCAAGCGTTATGAATATTTACTATTTCAGAGGTACTACTAGCTGTATTTTGAAGATGCTGAGGTGAAATTTATTTGTCATCAAATGTACTTGTTTGCAAACTGTGCAATGCCTAAGCTTTCTCTTGTGGAAAAATGCAATTTCTAGTCTAGGTAGTTGTGACAAAAAAGCCTTCCAAATGTGAACTGAGAATAGAAATATGTAAATATAGATGCAAATTGTTGGCAAACACACTCTCTTGATGATAAATATACGAGGTATAAGAAAATTCAGATGACAAATGCATTTGTTATGAAACCTCTTTTTCATCAAAAGCACTGTAGGTCAAAAATCTCATGTCTTGCACTCAAAAGCTCATTTTCTAAAGTGTAGATGAAAACACCTGAGCTGTCTAAAAGTATTGACTATAAATATTGCACAGAATCTAGACGAACTGCTATGGACTCTGTAGGGGTTTTATGCTACCTTGCATGTTCTACAAAGTATGGAGGATGGAGAAAATGTAAAATCAAAAATATTCAGATGGGGACTAATTTGGATGTCACCAATATCAGTCATTAACATCACTGATGTCACTGCATGAGTATGTACATATACACATCTACATTCAATATGAATGGAGAGCCACATCAGGCTAGTTCTGGTCAATTTTGAAAATCAGAGTAGCATCACTAGAAAACAGCATTCAAAGTATCATTCCTAACTCCCTTTTCTTAACTCACACTACTCAGGATTGTAACACAAGGTAGGCTGCCTGCAAAGGAGATGAGAATCACTATGGACTCACTATCTGCTGTATATTTATCACAGCCTGGGAGCACCAGGCAGCCTCTCCTGTACATCATCTGCTACACACAGCCACCATATTTAGGTGGGGTGACTGCTTATTCTCAGTTTGCACTGCAGGCCTCACAGATGAGAGAGGCTGGGAGCCGTTAAGCACTTCTAGGTGCAACAGCATGATTGTACCAAGTCACTAATTTCCCTGCAGAGACAACCCTTGCTGCAAAAGTAGAAAAGCTGGCTGGAGAGCCAGACAGCAGCATAGGCAGGGGGTCAAGACGGTGAGTGGCTAATTGATCATGGTGGTACGCATATGTGCACAGTGAGCATACCCTGCCAGACTGTACTGAAGCTCAGCCCTGCAGTTACAGCTGCATCCTGGTGCCAGTGTTATATTTTGGACTATCAGTATGGGCAAAAGCTAGAGCTTAAAGCTTTACCACTACTTTATTCAGCTCAGCTTTCCAACAGATCTGTAAGTACCAGCTGCTCCAGTATCACCAAGCTGGAGTGGACCCAAAGCAGGTTTGCTTTCAATCCTTCAGAACAGACTTTGGACCTGAGATCCTACCTGTGGCTGAGGAATGTGAGAGTTTGTGCTCCTCCTGAAAAGAAAGAGCTGGTGCAGGGACTGCAGCGGAGCGGGCTCACCTGAGGATTTGCGTGGGAAGTTGCCACCCTTGCTGACAACGGGGATGCTGGGCAGTGAGGGCCTGTTGACCCGCTTCCTCAAGGCAGTACCAGTGGTGTCTTTGCGTGCATTGCTCACGCTGGCGGAAATGGAAGCTGCCCCATTGACAGGCGGTGGACCAAAGGCTGCAGAGACCAGAAAGGACCTTGTAAGCGGAGAGTGCTGAACAAGCTGGCTATGTGCTTGGAAAGGGCTAGAAATCTTGCTGGAGCTGGGTAACATCCTTTTGTTGTCCCAAACAACTCAAAGCATAACAGTTGCACACTAACATGGGGCAGTGATCACAGAATCATAGAACAGTTTGGGTTAGAAGGGACCTTTAAAGGTCATCTAGTACAAACCCCCTGCAATGAACAGGGGGACATCTTCAACTAGATCAGGTTGCTCAGAGTCCTGTCCAACCTGACCTTGAACACCTCCAATGAAGGGGCATTGACAACTTCTTTGGGAAACCTGTTCAAGTGTTTCACCATCCTCATCATAAAAAATTTTTTCCTTATATCTAGCCTAAATATACCCTGTTTTAGCTTAAAACCTAATACAGTGATGCTTTCCCTAAGAAATGAGGAAAACTCAGTACTACTTTTCTTTTGCTTTCCTGTTTCAGAGGCTGGATAGGGAAGTTACATTTCTGGGGCTCCCACCTCAGCACTCCTCACCAGTACTTCACTAAACAATAGCAAGAAGAGCAGATAACCTTGTCTGATGCCCTTGGGCTGAGTGCTGACTCTTAAGTTCCCTGCTGCTGCACTCATGGTAGCGCATGCAGCAATACAATCAGAGCCCGTCAGCTGCAATTAAGTCAGTAGCTGCTGGCTCCTGTGGGTAAAGCATAAGCACTGGCTAAGGGCTCCAGTACAGCTCTTCGATGTGAGCTCCTCAGCAGGGAGCGAGCAGAATAATCTGTCCCATCACCCAAGCAAGATCTTTTGTGTTTTAATTAGAAACAGTTTGATTGTTTCTTCCAGGTTGCACCTTAGTTGAAAAGCATTCTTTTGGACTCACCCATTCACCTTTCCTGGAGGCTACTCTCAATTAGAGAGTCTGAAGCCCCAATGTAGCTTGCAAGACAAGAATTATCCAGTGTGAAAGACTTTATAGAAGAAGGGGGAAAGGTGACATTCTGTGACTGATTCAGAGTGGACCACGGGCAAGGCACTTTATGCCTTCGTATTTTTCTTTGGAAAATGGAAATAAATCCTATTCTAACTTCCACTCCGATGCAAGTGTAACAGCCTTCCAGTCTGATTTCACAGGCATTTGCAACACCATGCAAATAGCAAGTAAGTAAACAAAAAGGCACACAACTATAGCAACCACTTACTTTCTTTGGCTGCATCCCCAAGGTCACCACTTTGTTCAAGGAGCTGCAAGGATTTTCCCTTTTGTTTCTCCTCTCTACGTAAAAGCTCCATGTGTCTCATTCGCTCCTGCTTTATTTTCTTCTGAGCTGACTTGGACAAGATAACATGGATCTAGTTGCAATGGAAATACATCATGAAGCATAAAGAGAGATACATAAACCATACACAACACCTCATCAGGAACAGAGTGCTGGAGTGTCATCATCTTTAATGCAGCTCCATATACATCCCAAGAATTTTGGAAGAATTACTCCTTTCCTTGCCTCGGCATACAGTTACACCCAGTGATGTATAACACTTCGTTGCCATAACCTTCCACTGGTCTAAGATACTGTGCCTCATTCTATGTCAGGAAGCCCTGCTTGAACCAAGAGAGTCATAGGAGTGCTCCAAGACATATGAAGAGCTCACATTACCAGTGAACAGGCAATTCGGTTCCTACAGGCCAAGGCAGGGGAATAAAAAGCATCTGCAATAACCAGCAATGGGTGGTAATTTGCTGTTTCTTAATACTCATGGCCAGTAATTGCAGCTGCTTCTCACTTCCTCGCTTCTGAAGGACTCACATGCTCTCTGAGAACACAGGAGTCCAAAAAAGGAGTCATGTGAAGACAAGTTCGAGAAACATTGGTCTTAATGAATGGAAAAATTGAGAATGAGAAGGCTGTGAAATACAGCAAGACAGGTAACTGAGGAAAAGCAAGCTCTCCCATTTTATTTTGTAGCCTTGCTTACACTCAGCATTATAATCTTTGCTTCTGTGCTTCCAAGCATGCACTTGCATGTGTTCACTGATGTGTAACTTGCTCTGCCATTCAGTTCTGCTCTAAATTGGCCTTCGTACATAAAGAATGCTTCTTTTGTAACCTTAGCACCATCTCCCAACCAGTGACTTCTGTACCAGTAAAAATACTCAAGCAATTGCTCTGTAGCTGTCAAATGTATTCCCAAGAGAATCCGCTTCCCAAGAGAGGAAGATTATGATTTTCAGTGACATTTTGTGCTAATCACTGAACAGTCACTGAAAAGGAAGCCAGCTCACCCTTGTCCTTAGCCCTTACCCTTCCATTGCTGTCCTTCAAGTCATCATCACTGAGAAAGCAAGGGTTCACGAGATGATCCATCTCCTTGGCCTGGCTGAGTGGGAGGCCATTTAACAGGGGCATAGGTTCACATAAATGTCCAGCAGACTTTGTGCCATCAACAACACGATGCTGGAGAGCAGGCAAGACAGGTTCCAGAGTCTGGAGCTCTGATAAGACATGGATATAGATTGTGTATGAGAACAGCAAGGAACATAATACCTCTCCAAACAGATGGGGTATAGCATATTGCACTGGCAGCAGAAATTACATTACTCTGTCAGCCATCAGTCTCAAACCTACTGCATGATAAAGGTCTCAGCCCTTGGCTTCTGGTGAGCAGCTATGTTTGACAGAGAAGAGCACAGAGATGGAGATTGCCCTTGCCAGAAAGATTCTTATGTGTTCCTATCCATTTTGATGTTAATAAACATCCTCTTTTCTCCAGTTACTAGAACTCCTGCTTTTTCATAGCTATATACCTTTGTAGAGGTAAGAATCAACATTTCCTCCTGGAATATTTTAGAGGGCATTTAAAGAAAAGCTTAGGATGGCTAGAGTGTTACCAAAACCAGAATTGTGTTCTTGAACCTAGATAATTCATTTTCCCCAAGGAGTTGCATTCTAAATTGTAGCAGACCAGCCCACTTTCTGGGCAGCCTGGCTAAAGGCTGATTTTCTTAACGGGAATAGCATAGTGCAGCTCATTCTGAAATACTCTTCAATAGAGCTGTTAAAACTCAGAGAGCTAATCATTCCTTACATGGCTTCACAGATGATAAAATCATGCAACAGCAAAGCAGTAAAAAAAGAATAACTTTCTTAAATCGGGATTTTTTTCCCTGCAGAATGGTCAGGTCAATAATAGAGACAGAGATTGTTTAACGGTATAGCTCATTTCTAGTTCAGAATGTATCCAGCAAAAATGTCACCTTACTTACTCAGCAATACTTCTCTCTAGTTGCATTCAGCATACTAGCTGCATACCATCAATAAAGGAATCATTCCTATGGGGTGCGCCCATCATTTGGCAGAACTAACACTGAGCTGAGGGACCAGTGGATCTTACCCCTTTTTCTGCATGAGCAGAATTATTTGTTAGATTTTAATCTCTCCTATCATTACAAACCCACAGATGGCAAAGGGACAGCAACGGTGTCATTGAGGTTTACAACTTAAAAGTATTGGCTGAGACAGATACACCAGACACCGCGTTTTGTCTTGCAGAACTCTTATTGCTAGTGATAATGCAAGGTGGGGAGGGGAGAGAAGCCAGTAGGCAACTCCTACCCCAGCCTCAGTTGGCAATACTAACATAGCAGATAGAGCAGGGGAATGATTTGTAATCATAAACCTAGCATATCTGGTTTGAGGTAAATGAGTTGCACAAAGGAAAACTCACTTTACTTTTCACTTTACAGCATTTAATTTAGGCTTGTGCTTTAAGAGGATGGAAAGCTCAGATCCTGCATAGGCTGGATCCTTTTTTAAATCTTTTTTCCTGTTAAAAAATTTCCCTGTAAATAGAAAATTCACAAGGACTTCCTACCACACAAGGTTTCACTATTTCTCCCAGTGCAAAAATAGGCAATGTTGATGAACCTACTTAGGATCTCAAAGGGTTCGGTTCAGAAACTGCTCCAAGGGAAGGTTTTCTCCTTCAAGTGTAGGAGGAAGGAGTGGGAACATTTCTCACTTCATAAAAAATGCCTCATTTTTCTCTAATCTTTGTGACATTAGAGAGCATGCAGGGAGATAAAAGGTATGAGCATGAGGCAGAGGAATGTTTTCTTTTCCTGCTATGCATTTCTGGGGCCCCAGCGTACCCCTCCAGCTCCTGCTGGTTCATAACCCCATGATGGAGTCATTTTCACCAGACCACATTTCACAGTGACTGGGCTCTGAGGGAGCCATCTGAGCACATCAAGGAACTGAAAAAAAGTTACAGGATGGTTTTCAACCAAACTTTCATATTGCCACCCATGGGTCAGGATTCCTGTGGTCATTTTAGGACAGCCATGCCCTGTACCTACCTAGATTTTTAAGGGTCTTCTCTTCACTTCTGCTGCTTGGTCTTCTTGGCCTTAAGAAAAGTGAGGATAAAAGAATATATGAGGAGATAAAAAGAGAAGGGAGGGTAGCATTAAAGGAGGCAAACTTTCTTAGCATGGTCATTGTGATGAAGGAGGAAATGCAACCCATAAACCCAACAATATGCAAAGCTGATTAATTGCCATTAAACTTTCAGTTGCTGGAGTCACACAGAGCTCATCGAGCTCCAGCTGAAACACAGGAGTCATTCTTCAATTTTGGCCTTAACTATCCAATTCTGCTGTCTCTCCATTTGGACCTAAGTGGCTCTCACTGTTACATACATCCTTTCTGAATCAGCAAGAGTTGTTAAGCCAGTCATAAGTCTGTATTGAGGGCAGCTACGTTTACACTGCTGCAGAAGCCTAACTTCGCCTGGTGGTGACTTCAACAGATGACAGTATCTTGTTACACATGGTAACAGACCACTGCTGTCTCCTGAGAATATTATACCTCCCTGCTCTTTCAAGAAGAAAAAGGGTTTTTCCACCTCAGCTGGTAGGTAGGTATATTCAGATTGCACTTTAAAAGCCATGCTGAAGCTTTTAAGTTGGAACTATATTTCTATGACTCCTTATTTATTGTTATAACTAGGATAAGGTTGACAGCTAGATTTCCCCATGCATATCCAAGCAAATATCTTTCCTCAGTTACAGCCCTATAACTGTTCTCTAGCACCTTGCCCCCTTTGATCTTAAAACCATATGTAAATATTAAACATCTATAGGATGATACATCTACAAATCGAGATTTATCTGGGCTTCATTTCACAGTGAAGGCCCAGACACAGAGAAGTTACAACCAACATTGACAGAAGCAGCATCTGAATTTGCAGATAGCTATACAATAGCCAATATTTGCCCTAACATATTCTTGCAGGTACAGAAATTGGCAGTCAAAGGTCACACACAAAACCAGATGCTCTATTCAGATCCATGCAATACAGTTCCCAAATGGCACCGCAAAGATTACAGAATTAGTCGATATCAGTGTCCAGCAGCAGACCTGCTTTTAAGGTCATTTTAAGTCCTGCCTCCTCCTCCCCCCCAGCCACCCCTGCTTTTAGAGTGTATGATGTTGGTTTTGACATTGTGCTGGATCATCATGGATATGCAAAATGGTGAATGAACAGAAGTTTGCATAAATATATTGGAGAGCTGCCTGTGGAAAATAACCTCACAAGACAAGAAATGCGAGGTGAATGGCACATTGGAGAAGCAGACACTTTGGCTTACCTCATCTCCAGGGTCTCGTGGAAAACCAGGTGCTGAGCACTTGGGAGAGGCACTGCAGCGCTACCAGGATCCCGATCAGATGGTCTGGCTGACTTGGGGATAGGAGGAAGCAAAGCTACTCCCAGTGACTTCTTCCCATCCCCACCACTGCAATACAAGGGCAGCTCGGAAGCCTGGAAATAGTAGAACACAGTGCTCAGCTCAAGCATCCAGCCTTCCCCCTTTGGTGCCACAAGAAGTTTAGCCATGCTCTTAGCTACAACTTGGCAGGAAAAGTCAAACTGATGGAGCATCTTGGCCTAGGATGGGCAATGGAAAGGGAAGTGGTGAGGGAGAGACTGTCGTACACTGTTGCCAGCTCTCTTCCCTCGTTCACCTCTCTGACAGTGGCTGCACTCCCACCTGGCATCCATCTGCTTGGCATAAGGGTGTTCTGGGGTGTTGCTGCCTCTGTTAGCCTTTCTGATAGTACAGGAACCTCTTAGGTCACTGTCCTCTCACTGCCCCTAAAGCGCCTACCAGCCACTACTGAGCTCCAAGTCCCCACAAAGCCATTTTGCACACTGAAAAAACCTGCTTTTCTCAAGCCCATAATTTTTTCTGCTTCTGCCCTTCCTACGGTCCCCCACCAGCCTTTCGGCCCAGATGCTAATGTGCTCTCTGGATGCTCGGTGCTCTCCAGCTCCTACACAATTCATCATCTCAGGCTTACTGTCATTTATCAAGTTCAGCAGAGCTCCCTATCCTGCTGTTCTGTGTAAGATCTCTTTGCCTGCTGAAATGACTAAGGCTCCCCATGCTATGTCTAGGAAGGGGGATGGACGGAGTGGGGGCAGATGCACACCCTTCTTTAGTATCCTATCGTTCTTGTCACAACTAAAGAGCCAAATCAGGACCTGTTCAAATTCCAATCAAACCAACAGAGTTAATGTCAGGGATACATTTGACCCTGTATCTGCAAGGCAGAAATCAAGTACGGTAGCCTTTTATTGGTTATCCTGTTTGCAAAAGCTATTATTCATCTGTCTTCTCTTACCCACCATAGCAAAACCAAAACAACTGCAGCTTCTGTTGCACCTACAAAAGCAATCAAGTGGATGGGGTCTGGACTCCATTCCCCATGGCCAGAATTGCCAGATGAAGCTGCACAGGGGCTGCTGAAGTCTAGGAATATTATTAGAGATAACTGTGCTGAAGGACATGGCTGTACAATTCAAAAGCGAAGTTGAGTTTGCAGGACCGCCTGCTCCATCAAACACCTTTTTCCATCTAAACCATAGAGCTGATATAAAAAGCCACCAAGACACTGGTGTGTCTGCAACAGTAACCACAACGTACAGATGATTCACAGATACATGTATTTTACTAACTGCAGAAGGATAAGCTTGACCAGATTAGACACGTTTAGTTGCTCTGACTGGTTGCTGTTGTTTTCTCAGTCATAAAACACAGCAGGAGCCACCAGAGAGCACAGAAACTATTTAAAGACCTCTTCTCCTACTGATATTTGCTGAGGACATGAAGTCTGCAGTACGCATGTTGCAAAGACAGCCTGAAGGGCAATGTCCAGCTGAACTCTTCCTTGGCTCAGCTGCTTCCCTGGGCTCATACCACAGGGAAAGAAGATGTCAGAGCTCTGCCTACAGGAAATAAACTGAGGATCCACCACACATGATTTGGCTTGCTTTCCTTATTTTATATCCTTTTACCTCTGACATCAGCTCCTTGTTATTCCCATCACTGTCAACACAGCCTATGCTGTTTTCCCCATGCTCCTGCTCTCCGTTGCTCATCCTGCTGGGCTCTGAGGAAGGAAGGCTGTTCTGGATGGGAGGCACAGGCCTGGAGGTTACCAGGAGCCTCTGGGAAGCTGAGCTGGAAAATACTGTCTTCAGGGTAACCCCCTTAGGGTCACCGCAGTCAGTCAGACCTGCAAAGCAGAGACATAAACCATAATAGAAACAGCACTGCAAACCCAAAGCACCTAAAGCTAGATATTTCTTTGGAGAGATCTCTTGGAAACTTCTAAATAACTGCATGGGGAAACATGCTCATGCTGGCAGCCACTTGAAGCAGTGGACAAGCACACCCTGGTGCTCTGAGCTCCCATCAGGCAACAGGGAGCCCACAGACCTGTGCTTACCCAGAATAAATTGCCTGCACATACACCCTCCTGCTCCTCCCCCCACCCCACAGTTATACACCCCTACAACAGGAAGGCTATGGAAGGAACTAAGAGCAGGGCAGGTTAGCGCAGGGGAGCAGATGTAGGGGAGAATATTCACTGGGAATGTGTGCTAGCACTCTAGTCTGGGAAAAGACCCTTCTTCCCTCAGGAGAGTGAGCAGGCTCCCACCTTACCTCTCTGTGAGGTTAGCAGCCCCTCAGACATCCTCCTTGTCTTCAGCTTGTCCTTGATCGGAATGATTTCCGGGGCAGCAAACCTCACCTCCCTTTCTCGAGGGTCCCGGGTCAAGGCTCGACGAGAAAGGTGGGAGAGATCACCTCCATCCCTAGTGCTGAGGTCATGCACACTAGCCTTGGTGGCCCAGCCATCTGAGGGAGAGGTGTCCCTTGGGGATGGAGATCTCCTATCTCCATCCCCATCCCATAAACTCGTCTGCTTCTTCAAATGCATTGTTAATATGGACTGAAAAGAAGCTGTAGATCAGGCAAAAGTGAAGAAGTGTGTTAGTTGACCTCACACCTTTATGACCAACCCATCTATTGAGTCATTCAAAGTTTTTTTTAATCATTCAGAAGATCATTCAATTCACTTTGGTTTTATTTTTCATAAAACTAGCATGAGTTTAATTCTTCTGAACAGCATTGAACTAGCAAGCCAGGAGAGAGAGGTTGAAGGCCCCACTGCTAAGAGGGGAAAAAAGATTCCCATTTCAGGACTTGGGTTTTGTAAAGACTACCAGTAAAGACCCACACAGTGCTACTGGTATTTCTGGAAAGCAGAAAGACGTCTCATCAAGCAGGCAAACCTTGCCAGTGTTTCTACAGCACCATCCCATCCTCAAGGTCAGATCTGATGGACAAGCAGAGGAAGAACTGGGAATTTACCTATGGTGAGATCACACACTGATAGCAAGGATAGAAACAGAACAGAAACATCTCATTACCATGCCCAATTTATGGCCAGGTAGGCCACAGTCCCTGTCCTGGCTGGCAGTAGTAGTGATTTAGCTACTGTTGATAAAGGAGAAAGCACAATGAACTAATGATAGAGAGATGTGATGCCCTGTGCACCACTGGAGGAGGGCAGGATCATCTGCAGCTCTCTGTCAACCACCTACTCTGACACAGAGCCAGCACATGAGGACTGACCTCCAAGGACCATTTCTCCCTGAAATCAGGGGTTTGGTTTTTTCACTTGGCTGAGGCCACCATTGCATATTCAACCCCTTTCCATCCTCACCTTCTTCTTCAGCGGTCCAGCTGCTGCCACAAAACTGCAAGTTCGAATCAATGCTTCCACCTCGCAGAGCTGTGTATCGGGGTTTGAATTTGGGAATGCTCCCACAGTAGACAGCAACTGGGGCATGGTACTTAGCTTTAAAATAAGGACAGTGCAAATGACTCAAATTTACAGCATTTGATATGGAGAGGAAAAAACAAACATCCCTTCTCCACAGAAGAGTATCACACCAGTAGTGACCTGCAGTCCTGGCTCCTGCACAGGTCTGCCTGACCTCACACGATTCCGCTTGGTGAGGCGCTTGCATTCCAGAACTTTGACAGCTGAACATTCTACAAATTTGCATGTGTTTTGCTAGTTGCCCATCCATGACTACAGGATTTCTTTCCTCTCCTTTCAAAGGGTAGGCAACCCACAATGGTCCCTAGAATTTGACAATGCCTAGTAAGTAGATGTTTTCCAAAGCTATTTTGAAAGTCCTTTGTTTCTGTAATTCCCACTCAATTTTGGGTTGGATTTTGTTGGGTTTTTTATTTCTCTTCACAAGAAAGAGAAAGTATGAGGACACAAACAATTAATCACCAGGTCTTGTAACTAAAAGAAGGTTTGCACTCTGTATTAGATGTCCCCGATATTCAGTGGGCTTATTTTATTACTATATCTGTAGGATGCAAATTGTCCATCCAAACATCCTCCTTTGTTCTGCTTCACTGTTACAGGGGTTTATTCCCTGCTTTCTTTACTGCAGAGACACCCAAAACCAACATAAACGTGACCTGCCTCAAAAAAATTCTGATCTTGGCAGTTCCTGAAAATTCAAAATTATACACAGCGTGTTTCCCTGCCCCTTGTCCTGGCCAATATCTTCCCCATTACCCTGTCTCTAAGGCTGGGCTCTCACTTGTACAGCATGAAGAATAGCTGCTGCACTTGCCAGCATCTCCAGGGTCTCGTGATCAGTGCTTTGAATGCAGCTTTTGTACACACTCTGCCTCCCTGAGCCGGGCAGCATTCCTCGGCACCAGCACTGCTGTTGCAGACGAACATCCTCCAGGCAAAGGCTGCAGGAACAGGATTGCAACAAGCCCTGGCTGAAGAAGTCTCCAGTCTGCCGCAGCCCTTTACCTGCTGCGAAATCATCTTGTGTTGCCATGGTGGAGGGAGGGCAATGAGCTCTTTGCAGATGAGAGTCTACTTGATGTGCTGCTGGTCGCTGGGCCTGACACAGATGCCAGGGGGGTCCCCCGCAGCATCAGGAGCCTGCATGGAAAAATAACACTGCTAGTGCCAGTGACAGCCACCGATCCCTGGCATTGCCCTGCCTACAGGGGTTCCTGTGTATGAAACTGTTCGAGTCAGGTGGTGTTAAAATAACATAAAAATATATTCAAGCTACGCATTTCCACATTCTGTCAAAATCATGGCCAGAAAGTCTAAATGCTGGAGGAAGACTGCCGTAACTCCACCTCTGCAGCTGCTCTCCCCATGGCTGAATGAGCACGGCAGCAGAGGCAAGTCTCCCACCGCGCCCACTGCTGTTGGACCCAGCGCAGCATGCTGGAGTTGTTCCCATTGAACTCAGCGCTGCCACTGCAGTAGGAGCATTGTTTCACATATTTGATAACAAAGAGCTGTAGTATCATACAACCAAAAAAAAATGGGGGGTTCCTTAAACATGTTAGCCCTTTTCTTATGGCCTAAGTAAGCAGGTAAGAGGGGATTTTGCAGAGCATACCTTAGGGTAAGAGGTCAGGATGGTAAGCCAGCAGCAAAATTCCTATAAATGTCAGTGAGTACAGAGGGATGCCAATGTCAACTGCTTTTGAAAATCAACTCATAGGTGCCTCTAAAGCTCTGCAAACAGACGACTATCACATGGTAGCTAAATGCGGCCAGAAGGATCAATCACAGACACAGTTCAGCTAAATTATTACTGAAGGAAAAATGCCTCTGCACTCAGTGGAAGAAGCAAAGGCATGTCCCTATTAATGTGTTCTGTAAGCTGAAAGCAAGTAACAAAGAATGCCGGTACAAGGACTTTGGGTGCCCTACTATCAATCAAACTTACAATCAGATAAAATGGTATCCTCAAGCAAATTTCAATAGAAATTGTTCATACTGCAGCAAGGCCCTGCACTGCTCCACCCCCTACCCAAGAGATTTAACTCTGTTCAAAAGCTGTCAAATCATTCATCTGGAGTAAAGCAAGTGATTTCAGAAAGGCTGGAGTTAGCTGAGAGTTAACCCACTTCTGGCTTTCACCCTTTTTGTTAATCTAGATAAATTCACAGAGACAGCTTAAGGTCAAGGAATGAAGGTGCTTAGAGGGTTTTTAGAGCCTAATTCCCATTACTTTCAATGAAAGTCAGGCACTAAATACTCTTAAAAATACGAATGTAGGTCTATTTGGACTGTGTACTTTAAAACAAGGAATGAAAGCATCAATGTGAGTGGGACTAGGCATAAAGCAGCAATTAACGTATATTTTCTTTGGTCTCATTGCATGGGATGAATATCTAAGAAATACGCCAGTGGCAATTTTGGCTGGTTAAGATCACCTCCTAAATGAAGCTGAGCATGACCCATTGCTTAAGGTATTAAAAATGCCCAAGACAAAGCAGTACCAGAAATGAGTGTATCCTGTAGCTAGGCTAGAAGGCTGCCTCCTACCACTGACTCACCCTGTAACAAAAGCCAGGCTCTCCATGCCTCATTTTTGTTCCTCTGCCAGGCTGTCCTACCTAAATGCTAGCAAGCTATAAATGGTAATTAGGAAGAGCATTACTTATGGTACCTCCACAGCCCCCAAAGTTTTAATTGCTTGAATTCAGGACATAGTTCCTAATTCAGGCCAGCTACATGATACGGAAACACCCAAATATACATCTGTGTAGGGCCACCCCTTTCTCCCTTGCTCTGAAACCACTATAACCAGACCAGTAATGGCAGAGCAATTTGCCTGCAGCCTGGGGGAAGTGCTGGATGTGCAGGATTCATCTTTTGCCACTTTAGATAGGAACATGGAAAACAATTTTGTGTACAGAGAAGAACAGTGGCAGTGGTTCACTGCTGAGTGAAAAAAAAGTGTTAGAAAATGGCTTTCTGAAGAGGAAAAAATGGAACACAGCTGCATTTGAACATCTCCAGGCCCCAGTGATGTTTTACTAGATAGTAACTGTACTCCTTGTCATCTTTCTGCTGGGTTAATCAAAAGGAAATGCATCCTCTGGGATTTTCAGCTTCTTTGGATCATTAACACCCAGTAAATGAAAACAGATATTATTTAATGCTATCATAACTTTCTTTCCCAACTAACAAGCTATTTCTCTGGTGGCTTCCCAGCACAGCAAACATACAGTATCTTCATGTGAAACATGCTGATGCCGGCAACCCTACAGAGCCCATCAGGACTGGAGCTGCTGTGGAGATTGAACCCAATATCTCACCAGCCAAAAGCTTGTTGGGAAGCTAAAAAGAAATTGGAGTGATGACAGTTGTTTGGGGGTTTTTTTGGCCAGTGGATTTCAGCTTACTAGGCCATAATGCTTCTGTAGCATGAAGTTTTTATGTAAAGTAAAAAGCCATCACCCAGTAGAACTGGGCAGTTTCCCCAGGCCTGTGGGAGAATCACAAGGCAGATCCACGTGCTACTAATTGCATTTCTCCTCACTTTTCTACGTTCTTGGTGTCAAAGCTGTTCAGGTTAGACACACAGCTCACACACATTGCTCCTGTATCTTTCTGCACAGCGACCCAAGTGACATTACACATCCAACATCTGTTTTCTCTTACCACTGAACTTACTGTTTTGAGGAATTTCTGAACCAACAAACTTGCTTCCTCAAATATTTACTGTGCATGGCAGGGAACACAGACAAAAGATATAACGTGAAAAGCATCACCCACGTGACGCTCTTTTTACAAGTTCTGCCCTCAGCTTTCATTTGGAAGATCTTAAAAGTTCAATGCCCCTATCAAAAGTTCCTGCAATGGCTGCTTCTCAGCAGAGCGGGACAGCTCAACCATGAAACAAGAGTTACCACAAGCAGCAGCTTACCCAGGGCAGCAAATCAAGAGTTAGGAATAAGCTGATCTGAATGCCAAGCCTCATTAGCTCCTTCAAAAAGCACTTGAACAATCCCTCATTCCAGCTCTAATGAGGTGTTGTGCTGGACACCACAGCTATTTGAGTACTGTACACAAGTATGCTCCCACTGAGCACTGCAACGGTCTCCATTGGAGCTGTGGTTAAGGGCAGTCGTTCCCCAAAGGTGGGTGATCGATTGCTCTGCGGGTTCCTGTGACTGCTGGACACAGTAAGACAAGAAAGAGCCAAGTACACTGAGGCACCTTTGCCTTGAGCATAACCCAGCCTGGACCAAAAGCGTTGACAGGTTTCCCCTCCTTATCGAGGCACTTTGAAGAAGACCCTGAACCTGTGAGATCCTGAGCCCATGCAGGTGTTTGCAGAGCACCTCGTGCAGAGAGGTCCTCGCCCTGAGCGGTCCCCCGGTGCTAATGCTGTATGAACATAAATTAGCTGACAACAGTAATGCTGTGGGGGCTAGCGCTAGAAAAAGCATGCAACTATCATCTGCTGCTTCTCTTCTGAGAGCAGGTCTTCATGGCACATAGGATTTTTGCCATGAAGGGCTCTACGAAAGGCTCTAGATGCCCAACACTCAAGGCTTGGGTACAGAAGCAGTCACAATCAGCACCTTGAACTAACATACCCTCAAGTTAAGTCCAACCAGTAGCCCATGTGTTAAAATGTTAGGCCGGCTGTTTGTCGGCTCATGGCAGTTTCTTGTAAAAGCATTTTCCTCAAAAATATTGGGCTCATCTTCCTTGGTGCCTTCCTCTCAGCGGCTCAGGGAGAGGGTTGTCCCACCCCATACCCCTGTGTGAAGCCATCCCAAAGGGCTACTAAAATACATTCCCTGACCAGTAGCTTTCTCCTGGTAGGGCCCTGCATACTGTTCCACACATCTTTCATAAAGGCACAAACCAACTTCAAGCACTCTTGACTATAGCAGATTTCCACAAACAGCTGCATAAATCCAACTCCAAGTGAGCATCCTAAGGGCTCTGTCCTGTTCCTGTGTAATCATCAGGCAGGGAAATTCTCAATGATCTGAACCAACTTCATTCAGCTGCAACATGGGATCCAAGTTTCATATTGAAATTTTTCATTATGAGTAACAAGCATTGGGAGCACAAGGTACAGGGCTGACATGAGAAAGCAGGAGCACATCCTCTAACAAGACCAGTTTAATTGTCCATTTTATTACCCTTATATCTGTTCCACTGAAGTCCCAGTACTGTTCTTAGTGCTGTGTGAACCTTGAAATACAACAGTTCCCACTGCTCAGAATTTATTCCCTGGTCTTTACAGTATTTAAGCACCTCTGTTTTGTTCAGGGCTTAAGTCCACCATTCAAGCATCACTGAAATATTTAAAGCCTCCATTCACCTAACCTACAAGGTATCACCTAACTCCACGAGCATTTAAATCCCTAGAGTGCCCAAGTGTCCATGGGCTGATGCCTGCTGAAGACAAGAGCTGTCTTCCATATGACCTGCTGCTCAGAACCCCACACCATGGTGCTCAGAGGGCCCAGCACAGGATCTTCAGTCAAGGTGGACAAAAGCCTATTTTCCAATCCCTACCAGCTGGCAGCATCTACCTTGGGTGAGCTAGAGGCCACTAAGAGGTAAAGCAGTAATAGGTTGTCTCTGCAACAAACTGCAATGCTTACAGGGAAGGGGACAAAAAACAGCTGCCGGACATGAACACAGAACACATAGAGCTGCCTGACAAAACCTTGCAATGATTTGGCTCACTGACCTGACAGCAAACACCACGTTTCCCAGCTGCCATCACTTCCAGCGTCCAAAAGTGAACAAAGCTGAAGAACGGTGTGAGAAGTGGAAGACTGCAGAAGCAGGGCTATATCTGCTGCCAATTCATTGCCTGGCCTGCAGAGAAATAGAAATATAAACCTTAAGGCCAGAAATATAAAACTTTAAAAGTTATAAAAGGCCAGAAAAAAGTTAGGAGCATATAAACGTGACCTCTGCAGGCCACAGATTTTGAATAAATCAACTTTAGTTTCTTACAGGTCAATATCTCCAACTGAAAAATGTAAGTGATGCTTGGAAGCTTTGCAAAGCTCTCAAAGGCCCTGGGGTGATGGATATTACACAAATATGAGTGGTTACCATTGCCATTACAGCAGCTGTCTCTGCAGCAGAGCCCCAGCTTGCTAAATTGTTAGGGGTGAGGGAGCATGGATATTATCATGAAGAAAGGGAAAGAAAAAAAGTGAAGCAAAGGCATTCTCTGCAGAGAGAGAAACAGAGGGGAAAAGTAACCAGCAAACACCTCTGATAATGAGCAAAGTCCCTGTATCTCAATCCTTCAGAGAGTTTGGTTTGTCCTCCTGCTGCTGCTGTAGCAGGCCAGCATCTCTGCACCCCGAAATAAATTCAAGATGCGTTAGACTGTGGATCTTCCCTCCTCATCCTCCTACATCTTTCCCAGATCCAATTTTCAGAGATACGTACTTCTAGTAATAAACCCCTTTGAAAACAGAGGCTAACCTGGAGGCAGGTTTGTTTGTCAGAGTGATACTGCTTTGGGACTAGGCATTTACATATCAGAGAGTCTGTGAGCTCACTGAAGTTTGCTTCTCCTCTCTTTGCTTCGAGTAAAATGATTCCACTTTTCCCCCACATCCTTTGGAGTGAGGTGCCAAGGTTAAACTCAGCGAAACACAGCAATTTAAACCATTGGCAAGAGCAGACTCGGTTACTATCCTGCAGGGATGAACCAGCACCCCCATGAGCCATTATAACACTGACCCTAACCTCAGCAGGGGCAGATTCAGAAAGTTGATTCAAGTTTGACCTTCCTTGATTCTACCTGGAAAATAACAGTGTGAGCCCAGGAAGGACCAAAGGTGCAGTATTTGGTTTTTAGCCCCAGTCAGTGCAAGAGGAATTTGAGCAGGAGCTGAGCGGGGACTTGTCTGTTTGCCCACACACAGCAGCAAAGGGAGCCCTGGGAGCCTGAGGGCAGCACCCGAGCCAAGGTGGGAGCTCTCACTCTGCCTCCCGTGGCATGGCAGAGGCCAGGCTGTCACTCTTCTTATGTAGAGGAGCTTCCCTGTCAACAAACTACCCCGTCTGCTCTGCAGCTCCTGCCTGTCCTTCTCTCCCCACCTTCCACCCAAAGCATTGCTCTTCCACACCTCCCAGGAATGTGTCTCTTTTAAATGACATCCACACACTCCTGCACACAGTTGGAGTCACCCAGCAGAAGCTTCCCTTGCATGGCTTTAAGACTTTTCAGAACAACTTTTTGTAAAGAGAAAAATAAAAGGAAAAATCATCAAATCTTTCTCCCAGATTTTATCGGCTTCTGGAAGAAATGCTTGCACCAAGCAACCTCCACCAAAGCACGGTAAAAGCAACCCCTCTGCCTGGCCCTTGCCAGCCCCCACTGGAGCACCACCTTGCTGACAACGCAACAGCACACAAGACAGGGCTATCCACCAACCTCCTTCACAAGCACGCGTGTCCTTCACTTTGGAAATCTAGCTCCACGTTGTTAAGCTTGTAATTCCCCCAGGAGCAGTAAAGCCCTGCTGTGGGTTGCCTGCCACAAGGGAACAAGGATTTCTTCTGCTCCAGACCCTCTGTTTCCAAAACCGGAAGCAGGGACAACCATTTTTCAAGCTGGACCCCTTCTCCAGGAAGACAGCAGGCTCCCCTTTCCAGGTGTACGAACTCAGCAAGCAAACAGTGTCACATACCAGGAATAAACAAGGCTGCATAGCAACCACTTCTCTGAAGAAATCTTGAGCACGAGATAGAAGGGATATCTTTTGCCTGCAGGGCTGGCAGGCAGCTCCCTGGGTGCTGTCGCCACAAGCACCAGAGGGACCTCAGCAGCACCCAGACCTTCAGGCAGGGACACACTCTGAACAGCAACATGCTCCCAGTCCCTCCCTGCCTGCTCGTGACCACTGCATGAGAATTGTCCCTAAAGCTGTGCACAACGTGCAAGCAAACACTGGAAACTTATAAAAGGGAGGGGAAAGTTTCCACCCCCTTCACTGTAGGATTTGATGACATCTCTGCATGTTAAATTGCTTAGCTAGCAGAGCTTGGAGCCCCTCTCAGTTAGATCAGTGTAAATCCATACCAGCCCTACAGAAAGCGCCACGCTCAGGCAAGATTAGGAAAAGAACTAATTCCTTCAGCCTGGCCCTCTCCAGTGTAGCGTAGCCACAGTTGCTGCACTCTCCACTAAATGATGCCAAACTGGAATTCTCCACCACCCCCATTACAAATATTTTATACCTTTTCCCTGTGCTGTGGATAATTATGTAATATGCAATGCAGAGCAGAAATTTAGCTTTGCTACTGCATGTGTTTTGTTGTTGTTATGCTCAAAGGCTACTTTCAAATATAAAAATAATAATATTTTCACCGTTTCCATGTCTAGTTTGGAAATCTTCCATAACAAGGTCACTGATGGCTGTTTTAATAAACACTCGTGTACACAAAAAGAGAGAGAAATGCTGTGCAGCAGTGGAAGGGCTCACATGAGGTTCTCTGTTAACCATGAGGAACAGCAGGTCAATCTGTTTGTACAATGATTTGGATGAAGAGTGTCCACATGAGTGCTACGAGAAAAGGAATTCAGACACTAAGCAGTGCGCCCTGAGCCACTGTACCCAACCTGCAAGCCAACAGATAACTGGGAAGGGGGTCTTTAGCTGTAAAAATATGCAATAATTCAGCTCCTACAGGGAAAAAAACCCACAGAAAACCATCTGCAGGAATTAGCAATCCTTCTCCAACTAGCCAAGGCAGCACATGCACCCTGTTGTGATTTGGGGAGGTGACTGTCACCTCACTTGGTAAAAGCAGCTGCAAAGCCAAAGGGAAGCATCTTTCTATCACTGCTGAGCCACCCCGTTGGTACTGGCGCTGTAGGAGTAAAGGATTCAGCCTTTCAGTGAGTCACCTCAAACCACGCAATTCTTCTCTCAGCTTCTCCAAGGCTGAGTAATCAGATATGTGAGAAAATAACAACCCTGTATATCGCAGAATGGCAGAAAATGAGCTGACTGCAGCAAATGGGTCTCCAAATCTCACATCCCCTGCGTGAAACAGGAGGACTCTCCCCAAAAGCTTCTCCCTTTTGCTACGAACAAGAGGCAGAGGACTGCCCTCAGATTCCAGCACTGCTTTAGACCTTAGGAGACACAAGGAAAATTCTGCCTCAGCCGTGTTGCAGGCTTCAGGGAAGACTAATCTGCTCCAGCTCCTGCCTGCAAAACAAGCATAGCAGAAATGCTGCTTGTTCACCTTTCTCCATATTTTAAGGCAATAAACCCTCTAAGGTAGGGAGTTGTCCCTACCTACATGTGTGAGCATCATCTAAGAGAGCTGGTCCAACTGTCAGCTAGGGACGTTACCATAAAATAGTGGTGGCAATAGCTCTTCAAAGGGCTTTCCCTGATACAGTGTTCAGTTGTTCCCTTTAATGAAGGGGCCAGCAACAAGCTACCAGCTCAGCCCTAGTGAAAAAGTTATGCTCCTGCATGTCAAAAAATGAGCACTTCTATAGGGAAACAGCATTAACAGCACTGAACAGTGTGAACCTTGTTAAATCACCAAAAGTGACATAAGTAAAGATGGTCAGCTGGTCAGACCTAGACCACCCGGGAGCATCTAATGTCCAGTCTCCCTCTGTAAGCGCCTGCTCATACTCTCTTTTCTTTTGGCTCAGTAATACCAGCTTTGGCTGATGGGACAGATTCAACCAAAGAAAAACTTGAAAGCCTACATGCTTAGCCTTAAAAACAGTAAGCCAAAGTTTTATTTCATCTTTTCTAAAAGGAGGGAAAAAAACGCAACCATAATTGGGGGACAAAGTACCTTCCTTCCTGAGCCTAACTTGTGTCAGACCCACTTCAGCTCCAGCAGCGTCACCCATGTGGCCATGCTCTTATGTCACCTGCACACCCTGTAGTGATGCATTACATTACACGGGGAAGGAGCTGTGTCCATGTGCTCATATGCATCCTGGAAATGAACCTGGTGATGGCTATCACACGATTCCTTGAGACAGCCATGGGATAAACCTTGCTAGGAGGTCAAACCCTCTCTCTCATCCATCCATAGCACCCCAAGCACCTCCACCAGTCCCCCTGACAGAACAGTCCAATCATCCCTCACAAGTTAACAAAAAAATTGCCTTGAAATCCTCTTTCTCTAGACATAAAGCATGGCCTCTCTATTTCAACAAACACACCTTGGACTTATTTGGCTAAATCTCCGCACTCTGCTTTGAAGCCTCAGGGCACCACAGGCAGGAGTGCAGGGCTGAGCAGGGCTTTTCCCCCCTTCCTCTGCAGGGATGGAAATTATGCCACTTTACATGCTTGTATCCAGGAACCTGCTCAGCTGTTCCTCTCAGCTCATTTTCTTTCACATGGCATGCTTGCTGAGCAGCACGGCCCTTCGTGGCAGCCTCCTTGTTCACAGGAACCTCTGCCGGACTGGGAGCCCTTGGGCTTTCCCCATGGTAACCTCGATGTGTGTTGGGCAAGGGTGATTGATACTGTGTGGCATCCAAGCCTGCGAGGGAAACTGCTCAAGCGCAGAGAGTAAATGTTAATTAGAGCCCAGCAGACAGTCTGGAGCTGGTGAGCTTATACAGACCTTTAAAAAATGTTCATTTTTATCAATCCTGAATTCACAGCAGTAGGAAAAGACAGAAAAAAGTACAGATGCTGCTGTACCTGCCTTTCTCCATCTGCCTGTTTTGCCCAGCCCTGAGGAACATCGAGACCTCCCTGGCTTTTCGTTATTCATTAGACACTGTCCCCTAATCAGCAGGGTCCTGAGGGCTTTGGGAGGGATATACCACCTTCTACAACCCTTCCTCCACCAAGTATTGTCATAAAGAATAAATCAAATTATCCAAGAAGTGACAAGAGAATTGTGCAGGGCATGCACCTCAATGCCGTGAAAGGCAAGCAGAGAGGAACTGTTAAGATACAAAAAAACCCCCAACCTGCGGCTTCAGCATCTATGTTTTCAGAAATCTCTGCTGCAGTGGAAGACTTCCACACCACTGCATACTGAGGCCAATGCCTGAAACAAAAATCTCAGAAAAACAGTGCTTCTGTTTCCTTAGAGGAGATGTGAACAAAGCTCATGGAAGAAAATGGGAAATGAAATGACAACTTTACACCTTGAAGCATAAACACACAGACTCAGAAACACTAAGATCAGGGAAAATTATGACAATAACACTTTGGATTCACAATTATATTGCAGCTTCCCTCTGATGAGCCCAGAGCAGTTTGCATTGCCACAGTGGCACTTAACACCCCTTCATGAGGTGACTCAAGCAGTGTTAAAATACACTGGGAAACTGAGGCAGGCAAAAGAGGTCCAAATATCACTTAGGGCCTTGGAGTAAACAAATTGGAGTGAGACCAGCAAAACACAGCTTTTCTTGATCAATCTAGTGACAACTTTTTGTGGCAGGGTAACAATTGGGATTGGGTCATTTGGGGGAAAAATTCTTGAGGTGTTTCAAAAAGCAGTCTAAAACAGTGTAGGGCTTAAGGGCACTATTCTCATTTACAGAGTTTTATTTATTTTATTTTCTTCTATTATTTATTAAGAGCTGCCAGCTAAGCATTGTCAGAGCTTTACATGTGGGGACCAAGGGCTTTCAGACTGATGGATAGAGTATCCTGACTACAGTTTGCCAAATTTTTTTGATGGAGAACACAATGATTCCACAAAATTGATGTGATCTGTGAAAACATGCTTGTTTCAACTGTTTCTGTGAAAAAGTAAGTTTTAGACCTGAACATCTGATATTTTTTTCTCAAATTCTTCCATGAAATTATAAAGTTATCTCCATTCTGAGTAACCCTAATTCTACGCAATGAAAACCTACCTACCACCTACCTCAGACACATTTCCAGATCAGGCCCTGATGAGACAAGAGCCTATTTCCAGTGCTTCTTCAATATAGCAGTGGAATAGAAATTGCTGTATGCCTGGGAAGTCATAGAGAATATTTTAACTTCTATAAGGGTTGATAAAAGGACTTCAGGATGCTACCTGGACACTCATGATACAAAGGGATGCAGGCTAAGAAACTTTGAGCTGCAAGTGTGCCCTAGAGGACAAGGACAAGGTGTCCCAAATACTCAAGCACATCATAGCGCCAGTCCCCAAAGAGGACCCACAAACTGGAACAGAGGCCTCCATGAAGCAGCAGAAAACCAGCCCAGCTTAAGGTTCCCCAGAGCCCCTCTAACACCCTCTTGTGATCCAGGGCACTGTATACGCACTGGGCTTTGCTACCTAATTCATTCAGGGTCATGTGGTTCTAAACTAAGGCTGCTTGGTTCCCCATGTTGCTAATCTAGTTAACTGCATATTAGCTAATTGCAGGTTTTAACTTTCTGCCAAGTGCAGTATCTTGCCGTCTGTTTGCTCTGGCTACCTGAAGAGTCAGCAGCCTGTACCTCATCTGGGGACGCCGAGAAACCAGCTGCTAGCGCCTGCTGTCTAGTGCAAGTCTGAGTTTCATTTGCTTTACCATAAAAGAGCTACTATTATATAATGGAGGGGGTGGCGGGGGGGGGACACGACACATAACAAAACCAAAAGCCAATCATTACCTCAGGACCCCCTTTGCAAACACAAAGTCTGGGGGCAGATGGGCACAGGAAAAACAAACAAACAAAAAAAACCAACAAAAAAAAAAGACCCTGCCAGTGAGGCAGTTTGCTAACCCAGTGTATGCAAATACACGAGTTCTCATGTTCCTGAGGGTTAGATATGACTCAAAAGGCCAAAGTCTTCTCATCAAGTTTATCAGAATTTAGCCCAAATAATTTTGAAAACCGAACCCAGATGCTATGGTTTTTACTGAATGTTCAGTCTCCTAAACATCAACATGGATACCTGTCTGTTGGAGGCAGACCTGAGCTGGTGCACCTCTGAGGGGGTAGGCAAAGTCCATTAGCTCAACCAACACTGCACCGTGGAGCACGATTACAGAGCAACACGCGGTGCTAACTGCAGCCCTGCTACACCCACTCTGCTGCCTTGAAGTGCAACTGCAGGGGTTACAGGCCCTCATGACTTGCTTTTAAGTGCTTCAGTGAGCTACTGTACACAGCGAGGCAGCTGCACAACATCAAAGCTGCACAAAAAATAAAACACTTTCCCACACCACCACATTAAAGCCAAGGCAAGAACCACGAATGGAGCCCCAGTGATGCAGAGTTCAGTCCTCAGACTTTAAAATCCCTCTGCTCCTACAGAAAGGTTAGTTGCGCTTGTCCCAAGAACTGCATTTTTCCCCTGAACACCACTCATCTGCTGAGCAGAAAAATCCGTTGGCACGGTTTGGGGTGTGGGGCTGAGGCTTCAGGACTGCATTTCTGATTTGAAGGGCTCACGAAGATTACAAGCAGGGAACACACAATGTCAGAACCTGTAAAACAACAGGTACGTTCATGGTAACAGAGACAGGCCACCATGGACATGAAGGATGAAGGTGCAGGGTAGGCATGTTTAGAAGCTCATGTTTTTCCACATGTTTTACCAGGTGGCAGCCACCAAACCGCATTTGGGATGCTGGACCTGCTAAACGCTCTCGGGTTCTCCCATAGCGCAGCATGGGTCAGACAGCAGCCAGCCTTGAATTCAATGGGAAAGTGACACAGAGAAGCAGAGCTGTTTCTTTGCTTTAAGTCTTACAAACAGCTGGAAAAGATCTTGCTTCTGAAAGAGGAAAAAGTATGATCATTTGGATGGAAAAATAAAAGTGCTAGCAGATGAAAAGATTTGTTCAGGCTACTGAGCATCCATGTAATAAAGATGATGGAGACTTGAATTAGTGATAGAGACAAGCGAAATTAGGCCTGCAACTCATTTTACCTGCCATCAACTTTGAAGACGTCCTGAAAAACACTTTCAGCTTCCATCAATCCCTGATAAGAGCTTGGCAAAGTGCATACCACGAGCTGGAGGATACCCAGACTCACAGGCAGGTAACAGCCTCTCTCACACAGATGGTGACGTAAGAGCTTCTTCCTCACTCTCCTGTACTGGAGGACGTCGTGACAAAATAAACACAGAGACGAGATGCGATGAGGAAGCACTCCATTTCCTTGTTAACGGCTTTCCATTCAAATCCTCTACGGCTCCAGAAATTAGCTGCCTGAGCACTACAGAAAAGAAAAATAGTCATGGGCTGGTGGATTTTTCTCAAAAAAAAAAAAAAAAAAAAAAAAAACCACCACACCAAACTCGAGGTATTTACAGACCATGATGAAATAATGGAGAAGACTGCAGTGGTAGATGGATATATTCCTCTTTTCATCTTCACTATTTTAAACAAAAACTTCACTATTTTAAACAAAAACACCACCTGTGCTGGTGGAGAAAAAAATAGTTGTATGGCTACCTTGAATTTAACTTGTGTGAAAGGGGTGGCGGGTTTGGGGTTTTTTTGTTTGTTTCATTTATATAGCTGCTGCTGAAATGAAATTGTGTAGGGTGCAGTTAGTTCTGCCTCCTTTTCCCTTCATTGAACCTGCTGGGGGGGGAAATAGTAGGAATTAGAGGACCAAGCCTGACCCTGCTGAAATCAAACAGCTGCCGTGCCCAGCCCGTGGACGTTTTGAGAAACGTCTCCTCTTCTGAATCGCGTTATCCCTGTCAGTCTTGGGGAGAAAATTATTTCCAGTCACTAGCCCGCAGCAGACAATAATAACAAATGAAAAATAGCCAAGCTATCATTTACACTAGATGCCAGAAATGAACTATGGGGGAATTCTGCGGGCACAGCGCATCAGTAGGAGAACTGAGGAGGAACGGCATTGCCCCTGCCTGCTCCAAGGCGGTGGCAGCACGGTAGGAACAGCTCATTTAGCAGACAGCCCTTTTTCATCAAGCTGGTAGCTGTGCAATGAGCGTTTTGTGTGAAGCAGAGTTTGCTCACGAAAAGAGGCAAACAACGAGCGTATTGAAATGCCATAAATCCCATGTTGGCAGAGCTTGAGGCAATTCAAGCCTCCATGCAAAATTAGGCCTCATGACTGCACCTAGAGGCAGGCAGGTAATTGAAACATCAGTATACCTAGAAGAGACCACATGAGTACCAAAAAAAGAATTTGGAGGCAGGAAGAAAAACTTCATGCGGATCTAGCGCCTAGGTAGAGGTGACTGCTAACCAGTTTGTGGATCCCAAGCCAGCCACTCCTCAAGGCCCTGCAAAGTAGATCCCACATGGCCTCACAAAGAGCAAGGGTCAGCTGCAAAACTGGGTGCTGTGTTCTGCAGTGCATATATACCTTCTCATATCCTCTCTGCACTCCAACTGCAACAGTATGTTCTTCACAGCATCTTGTTGACAGTCTTGCCCAGCTACACTTGCAAGCTTGCTCAGGCTGGAGATCCTTTCTGCGGTGTTTTCCTCAGGAACAAGGGAAGTTCAGCAGCACGTGCTTTGCCTCCACCACGCATTTTTCTGCAAGAAACTCTAGGCATTCAGCCACAAATAAGAAAGCATTTTGCTAAACTAGCCAAGTAGAATTATCCCTTCTTTACAGATGGGGAAACTGAGGCACAGAGCTTGGAAATACAAGTTTTAAGCCTTGATGGTCCCTGGTTTACCATCGCTCAGTCCTGGGATACTTTGGATACCACTGTGATAGCTTCAGCTGCTAAGGAAACAAATCTCTTTCCATACACCTTACTCACGCTGTGTCATTCAATTCCTCATCTCAGTGAGAGCAATTATATTGGCGGTTTCACCATTACCTTAAAGCAAAGCCAGGACTTCACCATCTTTCTCAAACATAAAACTCCATCATCTAGTACACAATGTTTTCAGAAAATTTAGCAAGGCTTTTTATAAGACATGTTGCCTCTCAAGAAACGAGAGGACTAAAAGCTGAGCTTCCCGCAGGGAATAGCTTTGTGCTCTGCTGTGGGGCATCAAGTGCTGCTCCGTATCAACATGCGCATGTCTTAACGCCACATTTGATGATTTCTGAGCAGTTACTGAAAAACAGTAAGGGGTTCCATTGTTTGTACCTATGAGTAGCAAGATAAGCGCCCAAACAAAGAAGTGTCCTTGAAATCTGGGTCTAATGGCAAGCTTAACACTGTGACAGGCTCAGCTGGAGGCTCAGGCAGGGTCATTTTCCTCTCTACAGCTGTCAAATATCTCTGGGTCTGTGGGGCAAACGTGGACCATAAAATTATAATAAGCCCTAGGACTGATTGATTCTGGCTGCTCAAGTTTTTGGGGTTTGGGTGTGTTTTGGGTTTTTTTTTTTTTTAACCATATGAACCACAGGAAACCATGAGAAGAGATGACAGTTTATGTCTTATTTCATTTCCATCAGTGCTAATAGCAAACCTGTAACTGATTTTAAATGTCAGGGAAAAAACCTTCAGCATGCAGACTAAAAGACGGAATAAAGCTTCTTTATGTAGCCTGTTGTCTGTGCATTTTTTAAAAGATGCAATAAAAACCTTCACTGGAAATTTATTCTTCAATAAAAGTACAAATTTTCTCCAAACACATAGTTTGGTTGTGATCTTTTATTTTCCACAGAACAGGTAAAAAGATCAAAACAATTTTCAGCTAAACAGTAGTTGACATGTTCAGAAACATTTGACAAAGCCGTGCAAACATCTGAAACAAAAAAAGCTCTCATCTTTATGTCAAATTCTTGCCTTGTTAAGTTTCCACTAAAAAAAAAATAAAATAATTCTAGTTTGTCTAATATGCCTAGTGCTTTTGTGGGAAGTTTAAAGTTGTAGAAATTTCCCAGAGAAGCTATAGCTTCTGAGAGGAAGTTCTCAGCCAATTTTTTTCCTAAAGCAAAGGAATGGCCCACTGGGATCTCACTGGTCCCCAGAGAAGCCCTAAGGAGAGTCCCAGAGGAGCAGTGGAAGGGGCGTGGTACACACAAGACTTGCACACACTCCTGCAATCCAGATCAGCACAGCGTTCAGCAACAGAGCCTTGCCTGGGATAGACCGAAATGTGCCACTGGTTCAGCCAGCAAAGGAGTGAACACATATGCTGGCTGCAGAGCCCTGAAGCCTGTTACACGGGGCATTTAAGGCAAGCCTAACTGTGTGTCATGAAGGAAAACCACAGACCCGTTCCTTGGAGCTCTAACACAGGCTATTTGGACCAAACATCTGCTAAGGTTCACCCCAAAAGCTCTGGTGGACCCTTGCATGGATGGATCCAGGCATCCTCCTCATACTAGTCAAAAGGCCAACCACCGTCATTTCAGCATCTGAGAGGCCTTTCTGGTGTGAAGAGACAGGCAGGACACTGTTTCTTTGAGGATCAGTGCCACTGGCTACAGGCTGCATTTTCAGAAGTGTCAGAATTTGTGTACCAGCCCTTACACATAAAACATATCTGCTACAGAGCCATCGGAGCATCACCACAGGAGACAGGAAAGGAGCTAGCATGCGTTGAATCTGGTTTTCACATGCATTTTGCTAGGAATAACAAAGGCTATTATAATCCTGCATTCCCAAATGATCCTTTAAAAAAATTTTTTTTGAAACTGTGACTCAAACGCTAGTAAGTAAAATCTACTCCCATGCAACTAGCCAAGGAGTTCAATTTCCTTTGGCAAAGTGCATTAACCACAAAGCAAATAACATGTTTGCTGCAAAAATGACAAGAAGGGAGACCTACCTTCATCTTTGTTTTTTGTTTACATGCTTCCATTGGTACCCAGGGAAGTTTAACTCTGGGCATAGTCAAGTCCTCGGGTTTCAGCACTCCTCTGGCCATCCATCACCCTGCAACTTCTCCTCAGCAATTCAGTCCCAAGGCATTAAGCTGTCACAGCTCACTAAGAAATTAAACTTGATGACACCTAAGCAGATTCATTAATGCATTAAGCAAATGCAATCTGATTGGTTCCTTTTTTTAGGCGTTTGGCAAGCAGTGTGCAAACAAACCTGGAGGATGAGGCTCTCAGGGGAGGGCAGGCAGCTTGCCAGTGTTCTTGCTTAAACAGAGGGAAAGAAAGTACCAGCTCCACAAAGCCTCACTAGAAGAATTTACAACCTACTGCTTGCTTCAAGACAGCAGGTGGTATCAGTTACTTCTGCCTTCTGGAGAGATGATGCTGTTTCCATACGTGTCACAGCACACAGGACATTTCAACTGTAAAAACAATGTGGCACTATCATGACCCAAACAAATCTCAAAGGACTAGCTGTGCCTTGCATGTGGACTGAATGACACAGACCACCTCTAGGTTAACCTTGAGGGAAAATTCTCATCATCCATGAGCACGTGTCTGCTGGCTCTGCAGTTGTACTGACTTGCAACCTTTATCATTAACTGCTCTTCCAGCCTAGTAAGACAGCCTAAGTGATGAGGCCACCAAACCAAAGCAGTGCAAAGGGAGACAGTTGCTGGTGTCAGGCACATATCTTCACTGTTAATTCTGTCACGTCCCACAACATGGACCAGCTGTCACAGGTGGCGAGACTCCAACATCTGTCCTTCCCGGAGACTCACGTTTCATTACTGATAAATATAGCTATTGGCCCCGTAAATCAGTAGAGTTACAGTTTTGCAGGACACTTGAGTACATTATGATTGGCATATATTTGACTTGTGCAGGCAGCTTGACCGTACTACTTTAACCTTGGGCTATGACCTCATTAGACCTCACGAATTAAACAGGACCAGGCTGGAAAGATACTTGGAGGAGAATCCTTAAGTGCAACAGGACACAGGACACACGATTCCATAAGAAACACGCTTCTAGGAAACACTACTATGTGAACAGTCTAGTAATACATTTCATGTATGAATGCAAAATATGCCTTCCTTGGTAGGGGGAGAAATCAGTAAAATCCACACCAGTATTGCCTATACATTAAGTATACCTATACTTAAATATAGGAATGTTATCCATGTTGTCTGATCAAATAGGATATAGCTATTTGTATTCTGCTCAACTAAATTTCCCTTGGGCCACCCACCACGTGCGTTGCCATTCTTCACTGCAATGTGACTGCAAAGCACCTATAGGGTGGAGGGTAACGCAGCAGTTCCCTGCGTGGAACAAGAGTGGCTGTAGGAGTGGTCAGACCAAGGGTCTGCCTTGCCCATGGCTGTCCCCTGCAGCGGGCTGCAGTAGGCGCTGGATGAAAAGTAAAGAACAGGCAGGCACATAGTGGTGCTTAACCTCCTCTCCAAGTTACTTTAACTTACTAGAGCTAATGCTCTTGATTATTTTTCTGTAATAAACACAAATGCCGGCCTCATGGTTCTGGAGAACCCAGCAAGAAAACAACACCACACATGCAGCTCAGCGCTTATTCCTTCCTCCAATATCCAAGCAGTCTGCACAGCCTGCCACCACAACCGTCTGACTGAAATAGAGTAATTCCCATTTCTCATCTAGGCTTTGCACTTACGGATGGGAAGTCCTCATGTGCCACTTCTCCAGGAAAAGGCTACCGAGACTGCCACCAAAGAAAGCAAGGCAACCAGACTTCAGAACAGCTACTAATAATTTCCTCATTTTATTTTAAAAATCTTCTGTTTCTCTCAACACCTATTTAATTCTAGCACTGAATATTTAAAGAGATAAGGTGCTTTGCTAAAGTTTTGACTTAGCTGCTGGTCCAGATAATGGCTGATAAAGCCCTCGAGTTGTAAAGCAAAACAGTACCTATTGACACAGATATTTTCTTTGTTTAGAAAAACAAGCTTTGCTTGAAATATTTGTGAATAAATTAGCTGACAAATATAGTTCATTTTGCTATCTACAAACCAATACTGACTTTTATGCAGAAACTGATTATTAGCAAATATTTTCCAAAGAGCTCACAGAAGCAACATTCAGCTGAGTAATTATTCTTGGAACAATTCGCCACACTGCTGCCTCTGCACTCGTGGTACATGAGCAAGTGGGTGCCCAAGCCATATGGCATTGTTTCTGCTTCCTAAGTAATCGAAGCGGGCAAAAAAACAGAAACAAGATGAACCCTAAATTACAGCTGCTTTTCAGTTTGAATTTTGAGCAAGCAATTATATGTACTAAAACCCTTGAATCTTTGCAATATCTGAATATTTCATTGAACTAACCAGTAGCCAGGCAAAAAACCTCCTGCAATAGCAACCATAATGCAGCTTTTCCTGGAAGATATCACAATGTGATCATGCGTTTTATTCACAAAAATATAAACCA
The DNA here is from genome assembly GCF_000687185.1 of Egretta garzetta. Classification (NCBI taxonomy): domain Eukaryota; kingdom Metazoa; phylum Chordata; class Aves; order Pelecaniformes; family Ardeidae; genus Egretta; species Egretta garzetta. The sequence goes on from NW_009258621.1 coordinate 2,272,429, forward strand.
ACCTTTCTTCAACTCATTCAGCCTGCTGTATTAGTTTTTCATCATAGGACTCCCAGTGAGGCTGATGCTCTGGACAAAGCAGTCCATTGCTGCAAAAGAGGGTATAGCTGTATCAAAGTAAATGTTTTTATGAGTATGTCCTAGTAGACAGATATTCGGGGGCTCTGCAACTGCTTGGATAACACTGGAGAAAGCATTTCTGTTCTCCTGCCCCCAGCATCTGGAAGGACACGAGACCACACAGTTCCACAGCCCCAAATCCCTGCAAGCTTCCCCTGGCACCCAGTCCACCCCCTGCTACCTCCCCACAGGGAAACTGTTCTGCTCATGGCCAGGTCAGGGCACACAAGCCCCAAACAGCTGCCTATCTCAGCAGTAGAGCTGAAGGAGTAAAATGATGCCTGTCCATTAGCAGCCCAGTCCTTGTTTCACCCCACTGAAGCATCGCACATGCCTCTCCTGAAGGACAGCTGTGTGAGTGCAAACTGTATGGAGCTGGAAAGCAGCAGTAACCACTTTCAGCCCATCATGGCATTATTTGGGTTTTGCTTTGACACATCAGAAGGGTTACATGAAGATAGATAGGATCCTGAACACAAGGCAGCAGCATCACATGACTGACCCATTATATTTTGGGGAAGGGTGTGGGAGAAGGGGAAGAGCCACCAGGCTGCATCATGGTTTGCCTGTTCATCACACAAAATCTTTCCAACACGTCTAACATATCCGCAGTCTCCTGACCAACAACTGCAAAGTCTGCAGACTCCTGCATGGCACTTAAATAGTTAAATATATTTCCATGCACAACCTCCTACCTACTCTTTCTGAATAGGAGTCAATGTCTTACACATCTTTCACATCTGGCCATCACTTCATTTTTTTTAAGCTGTGTAATTAAGAGCTTAAATAAAGTTGATTTAAAGAGAGTCTGCACTCTGGATGACTCCACTGAGAGTGAGGTAAAAGAGCCTTGACAGGTCAGAGTTGGGTTCATTTGCTTTGTTTCCTCAAATAGCTGAAGTTTCAAGGAGGGGTCCTAGGAAGTGCAAAGGACCTGAACAGAGGTGTGACTGGAAACCAGATCCCTTGGGGATCTTCAGTCCTTGTTTAATTCATAAATTTCCCAACAGCACACATCAAGCACTCTGAAGCAGAGATCAGGTCTGGGTTTATGCCCTCCATTAGGATGAAATACTATATCTGCCCACAGCAGGGCTCTCGCCTTGCTCTAAAATACCAAGCCCAGGACTGCCAGAGACAGGACTCTGGACAAGACAGGTGATCTAAGCCCCATCCCACCTCTTCATTCACCACATAAGCACACCTCATCTCTCACCTTTGTGAAACAGGCCAGTTAAGTTAGCCGCAGCTTGATTCCTCTTGCTAACCTCTGCCTAATTTTCAACTAGCTAATTTCACAGCCCTTTGCAGCCACGTAATGAATAGCTTATTTGTAAATACCTTCCCAAGCTTCATACACAGTGCTGGCAGGGGGTCATCACAGCTCCAAAAATCAGGTACACACTCCAAAGGCAGAGCAACGTGGACAGGCCTTCCTGTCTGTGCCATCCTTAGCAAAGCAAATTCAGTAATATACAGCTAAGGTGTTTTCAGAGGCAAAGGTTTTGGGTTCGGATGCAAGCACTATCACCCCCAGAGGCTATCTGAGGGCTAACTGGGGAAGGAGGAGTAAGCACGAAACCACAAGGTAAGGGGAGAGGACCCCTGTCAAGGAGGCAGTTTCTTCTTTTCAGTCAGATCATCGACCCTCAGCTCCACACCCAACCCCTATTCTCCCAATACCTTACTCACTATATGAGAGCAGTTTGGTGCTCACCAAAAAAAGGGGAGTTCTTCACCTCCATCAGCCTGTTACCCAGTCAGGCACCCACACCCCAAACCAGCTGTGGGAACCAGCGTCGTAAAATGAGGCTGGAAACTCTCTGAAGAGTGAGACGAAGCAAAACTGAAGTGGTTCCTGAATTTTCCCGAGGTAATAGCACCCATTTAGCACATAGGCTTTGGTGAGGTATTGGGTGCCCGTGGGGAGGCATTGGGAGCAAGGGGCTGCAGGGCAGGCTCTGTGAGGAGAGGCCAGGGCTGCGCCATGCCAGTCAGGGCCCAGCCCAGGCCCTCAGCCCTGGTGGTGGCACCGGCGGGGAAAATGTGCTTACGGAAGGGCGAAATACCACAAAGACAGAGAGGTGTGAGGAAAAAAAGTGAAAGAAATGGCCCTGCAAGCACCAAGGTCAGAGGAGGCAGGGAGGAGGTGCTGCAGGCATGGGAGCAGAATCCCTGCAGCCCCCAGAGAGGAGACCACGGTGGAGCAGGTATTCACACTCAGCCTGTGGAGGACCCCACACCGGAGGAGGTAGGTATTTCGGAAGAAAGCTGTTTTTGCCCATGATTGCAATTGGTACGTGATCTCCCTGTCTTTATCTCAGCCCATGAGGTTTTTTCCATCTTACTTTCTCCCCCACCGTCCCACTGAGGAGGGGGGAGTGAAACAGTGGCCGGGTGGGAGTCTGGCAGCTGGCCAAGGTCAACCCACCACAGGTGACATTGCTGCACTGGCACTGTAGTGACAAGAGGAGATGAAAAACGTAGGATCTCCATGTAAGCTCCAAGGGAAACATGGGGTGACCAGACTCCACAAAACCTACTCTAATTGCTACGAGATGGCTCAGATACAAAGGCAAGAGGTACCAGTATAAAACACCATGATAACTCCTAGAGGCCCCCTTTGGCAAGGCCAGGAAAGCAAGGGAAGGTATCTGCAGCTGTTTTAAGACTTCGCATCGCTTGCAGCTGTATTCATATTTCTAAAAGGAAATTACAGGGCAGCACTCGAGTTCTTCCCTCAAGGCACGCATCAGAGGTGAACTTGCACAGTCACTCATTTTTGTTTCCCCCCCGCCTCTAATGAACGAGGATTTCTTGCACACACATACACTTCCCTTCTGCTCTGTCAGCCTTTCCTCTCTTCACATACTGAGCTGGAATTGTTCCCTCTGAAATCATACTTTAAACTTTTTTAGAATACAGAAATGCAGAATGCTGCGGTTAAGATAGCTGGAGCAGATGAGACCCCCAAGCTTCTCCTCTCTTCAAGATACTACAGTACTATCATAGAAAACCGTGTTAAATGCTGGTTTTTAAATGGCACTGTTTATTTGGCCCTGGCAAGTGAGAAGTGTTAACCAAAGGAAGGACTGACAAACGGAAGGATGCAGAGAGGAACAAGAGCAGGAGCTCTTAGGAGATACTAATCCAGCAACTGAAAGCGTTGAGCTGACTGGGGAGGTTAATGGAAGGAAGATTTGCACAGGAGAATCTACTCTAACCTAATCCTTCAACAGCCATAATGCGATGACACTTGCAGCCCCACTCCGCAAGCCCGATTTTTGACGTTCAGGGCATTTCTTAGCAGATGCAATTAAGGCCTAATCTTAAATCCTTGGGAAAAAATAAATCTCGGGCCTCAAAGTTAGCGGCCTTGTCTAATCAGTCATTTCCTCTCCTGAGTGACACAGTGACATTGGCTTCTGTACCTGGCTTCAGCATTGTATGCTGAACTCCCTCCAGCAGTTTGCTAGCTCTCCAACAGCCTCAGCACGACACCTACGACTCCCCTGCATCTCTGGCACCATGGCTACTCTCTCCACCAGCTGCTTCTCCCAGCACGTCAGTGACATCTCAGTATCAGACCATCTCAAAAGGGCAGCCTCTGCAATGTATTTAACACCATACTTCAATCTAGTGCAGAAGTTTCAACTGTGGCGAATGCCACGCTGCAACCTTTACTGCCTTCAACAGATTTGTGGAGAGTTCAAGGGGGAAATATGGCCTTTACAGAGGAACTAATGGAGGCATTGATTTAGAATAGGTTTTTTGCAGCAAGCATGTAAGGAACACAATGACTGGCCAGAAATATGGCTATCCCTGCCTTAACCTCAGCATTTTGCTCTGATCCCCTCCCCTTTTCACACTGGCCCCTACCAGCAGGGAAAGGGCTAAGTGTGGACAACAAAGCAACGTCACAAGGTTTTAGGACTGGCACGCCAGCCAGTGAAGAACAGGGACTTGCTGTTTCAGACCACCTGCGCATTCAGCCTGTTCACCAATAAATTAGGCTTGGTTCTCTTGGGAGGTGCTTTTTGAAGCCATGGGAACTAAAAGTACACTTAAAAATCAATGACAGCTGAGATTCTGTGCACACTAGCAAAGCTTCATGCACCAGAGAAACATACTGTGCAAATTAATTTGGACACATAGACCATGCTTATTTAACTCCCTTTTCTATAGATATCTTCTCACAAGGGCTGGATTGGCATCCTTTATGGTCCCTGAGTGCACTTAAGTTCTGCATATTTCCAAATGTGCTATTACTGCTTTACTTAAAAAGTGATCACCAAGTTCCTTCTTTTTTTTTCTGTCATTCCAACATTTTAAGAACATTGCAACAGCCTTCCCCACAGAGAAGACAGACGGATGCAGTATGAGGCAAAGAGCCAAAAGTCACGTTCAAAGGGGCGCACGCTGAATCTTGCCTGCGTGATAGACCACAAAGGCTGGGGACAGATCCCAGGCAGCACAGAGGAAGGTGGAGTACTACAGCAGTTTTGAGTTAGCTGCATTTTCACCACCATTTTCCAAAGCAATCAACAGTTTGGAGCTGCAGACTGGAAGACAAGAACAAAAACCTGCCTAGATGGTTATTTCATCCTTTCCAATCCCCAAAAGCTACATTCTTCCTTCTGAGGGTATTTTAGGTTGTTTCACTGCCTGGTCCAGCAAGAGAGGCAATCTGACATTTGGTCCTCTTTCCAAAATAATTTGGATTACAACACCGCTATCAACACATGCATTTTTAAATGCTGGACTATGACTAGTCCCAGGAACACCAATGCTTCCCAGAGCAGTTCTGAACAATGAAGAACTGAGAGCATTGCATCTGGTGAGTGGCTCTGGAGCAGGATTTCACTTGCACTGCTGCCCACTGCACTGCACCTCAGCTCTCCTCGCCAGGATCGAGTGAGAAACAAAATTTTCAGGTTGAAATCTGAATTTAAGATGGATTAATTCAATGAACTTGAATTAAAAACAAAGACAAACAAAAAAACCCAACAAAAACACAGAAAAAAACCCCACTGACGTAACTGGAGATTGGTTTAGGAGTACCTAAAGGAGATTAAACGAAAATATTAGTCGGTTTAATAACAATCATTTCCAAAGAAAGTCAGCAGTTCTGTTAGAATACTGAAATAAAATTCTTCAGCGTCTCCACGATAAAAACAGCCAAAAAACTTCAAATTTTCTCTTCAATTTTTCCCTCCCTTATCATTCACTTCACCCTCTCCCTTTTTAGTGCATCAAACTATTAGTCTGCTCAAAATTCATTTTTTCTTCTGCAAATATACCATTTCCCCATTGAACTGAAATCTCATTTCAAACTTCAAGCTTCCAGAAAAGCAAAGTATTCAAGACACCACTTCTGAACTGAAAGCAATCTTAGGTCCGTAACAATATACACTTTTCCTAAAAGACAATCAGACTGAAAGGAGACCATCCATGAAGATCAGCGAGGACCACGGTTCTGACCCGTGGTGTGGAGGCAAGGGTGGCCTTGCCTGGGATGCAGGAGGAGGATGTTAATCAGCCCACCAGCATGTGCAGTGTGGCTTCCTACTTGCAACATTTTGGAAGCACTGAGAAGGACCCGGATGCCACCTAGTGCTGTTCCACTCAGTCTTTAATTATATGGAAAGGCAAATGCTAATTTTTCCCATCTTTTACGGGTTTAACACATCTTGCATCAGGCTGGCTTACCACCACTCCAGCCTTTGGAAGATCCAGGGGTGTGCAGCCAAAGCCTCCTGCTCACTCACAAGCACAGTGGGTGCCAAGCAGACGGTTGCATTTCTTCTGCTTGCAGTTTCTAGCAGTGGTCATCATGGCACTAATACACATTAGAAAAAATCATCTACAAGAAGCAAAGATTGGCAAACTAAGTTAGACTGACGGAACTGGGGGGGACGATGACAACAACACATGCAATAACTCCTGGAAGCACCAATCAAGCTCCAAAATTGTTATCAAACGCCTTCATGAAGCAGCAGCTAGTGCAGGTTTCAGTGCCTTACAGAGGGAATCCTCTGTGGCATTACCATAGTTAGAAATTTATTTACATAGAGGGGAAAACCCCTCCTCCTGGAAACGAGAAGACTGTAGAAAAGGAATTGTCACTTTGAAAATCCCTTTATTTAAAGATAAAGTCATTTAGTTAGAAGCATCCACCAGAGTTCATATTTTCCAGAACAGCATTCCCTTCACTCTATTAGTTTCCTTCACTAAATGTACCCCTTTTCCGAACCTTAATTGTATCTACAAGCTCAATTTCAGATATACACCTTGCTTTGAGGAGCCCGAACACACGATAAAGCTTCAGAGAACTGCAGGTTTGGAGAAGACCCAAGCTCCTTCCAAGCTACAAGTACCGGAAGCCAGTCAGCTGAAACAGCAACTACAAATGCCCGTGTTCCCTGAGTTCACACCATGAGATTTTTTTGCATTAAGGAAATCACAGCGCAACTCCAGCAAAAGCAGATTCTACCAACCTGTGCCGCCAACCCCCCTTCCCAGAACACCCAGATTCAGCTGAGGGCAGAAAACATTTCTTTGATCTGATTACAAGAACTTCCAACTTGAGGCAGCTGAAAGGGTCATCGGTTCCTGTGCCAGACAGTCTGTGTTGTATCATTTCAGTCTGACTTACCTCTACACCACCTTTTTGGGAAGTGTCACAAATGGTCTCACCCGATTCAGAGTGGGAAGATTTTTAATACTTTCATTGATGTGGACATGAAAAAGATTCTTGTTGATGCCAGTTTCCCACAGCAACTGTTGCCGTGGTTATAAATCATTTATTGCCCCCCATCGGCCAACAGCTGAATATAAAGAATGAGTTTACTATGTGCAAGAGAGCATGACAAATGCACAAGCCCACTCCATCTGAAACGTGCCATCAGGCACCAAAATACTGTTGACTGTTTTATTGCAGAGGCTTTGGGAAGTCACTAAAACAACCAACAGACAACTGCTGTCTGATCTGGATGAAAGCAAACAGTCCTCCAATTCACAGATGCAGAGATCAAGGGGGTCCTAAGCTTGTGCGTGCAGTCACCATCATGGGAGGAACCTAGAGACAACGCCCTCCCCTCCAAGCCCCGTGGAACTTAAGGGTAATATTTTCTTCCCAAGGACAAAATGCACCATTAATTCCTTAAGTTATTCCTAAATAACTTAGAGTGCTCATTACTGAGCCAAGGTATTTGAAATAACCTAGTTAACCCCATCTCCATGATTAGAAGAGCTTTGGATAGGCTCCAGGTCTGACCATGACTCACTTCCCCTCCTAGATAACGTGAGATTCACTCACACAAATCTTATTTATCTCTCGTACCTCCTTGCTGAGCAATTTTCTATCTTCCTGCCAAAGCAGAAGCAGAGATGAAGACACTTGAACAAAATTTTCTTCATGCTGAGGCCCAGGCTCTCTTCCAAGCAGGATCTTCTTTATGATCTTCTTGATTTTGCAAGGGCTGGGTATAAGGTAGTTCTGGAGAAAAGACCCAAGAGAGAGACTATGTTTTAGGTAGCGGTTGAGTCAAAAACAATTGTGCTGGCAATAACCAAACACATTTTGGCAAGTTATTTCCTCTGCTCAAGGGCACTGGCTTCCCACACGTTATTTCTGCAACCCCAACAGGAAGTGGATCTCCACCATAAATTAATTCACAGAATACCTGGCTTTCCTACAAACCAGGGAAACAGCGAGTCTCCTGGATGGTTCATCGAGATCCCACAGCTGCGAGTTTGGACACACCTGCAAGGAAAGAAGAGTGTCTGCCATAATCATCTCTCTCTAGCCCCCTCCTCCCAGGGAGCAGGGAACCAACATCTCAAAGGCCACAGATGAGTTTCTAGGAGACTTAAGCTCAGTCTATGCACAGGTTAAAGGGGCAAAGGGCAAAACTGTGCACAGAATGAGTTTTCCTTATCACCAAATGGTTCCCTCCCATGCAAAGAAGGGTGAATACAGTACCAAGCCCTCGTGTCATCACAGGACAAACTATAAGCTATCAAGCTATATGCCACCTCCGTAATTTTCATGTGCAGTTTTCACATGTCTACATGCTGATGTTCCCAGCTAAGAACTAGCTATGTGTCCTAAATCTTTCCTTCTTTTCTCCCATGCCACATCCTCCTCCTCCTCTACCCTGTCTCCAACAGCATGTTTTGCTTTTATTTGCTTCTTCTTAACCAATGTCAGCGAGTTAGTTATTTTGGGACAGAGAAGCCATTAGGAAAGGCAATTTAGAGGATGAACCAAAAAAAGTTTTGTATTTTTAAAACCAATTAAACCACTTCCCATAGCATGATGGGAGACCAAAAGCAAAACATCCATACTCCAAGTCCTTACACAGCAGAACCTTTAACAGACACAGGTGCACTTCCCACACAGGCAGCTCTTATTCCCCTACCAAGCTTCTGAGAATCAGATGGAACACTGAAATATTTAGCAAGAGAGGCAACAAGCACCTCTTGCACCAAGTCCTGATGTAGTACTGATCCCTTTGGAAGCAGGACCGTAACAAGAGGCGAGAATGGGAGCCATCGTGCAGCAGGATGCATTCAGCAGCAATGTGATCACGCCATCCTCAAAGGCACAAGTCACAGGCTGCTCTTGGTGCCCAATAATCCGAGGAATTTTTGTGGAGCTGGCGTGACACCCCCTGGCCATCTATGGTATTGCGCCTTATCACATGGCAAAGTTTATTTACTTCTACAACCTGGAAATAAGGCCTCTACTACATGAAAAACAGCAAACAAAAATCCCTTATGCTGTGCAGTGGTGCCTGTACAAAAGTTAAATACACACCTATAAATGGGACACTATACCAGTTAAGCATATAAAAACAAAAGTACACCCTCAGTTTCCACCCCGTTGATTTGTTGGCTGCTTAACCACAGAGGCTTGCTCTGGACACACCTTGCACTCTTTACAGAAGCCCTCATCCAGCCTCTGCTGCTCCAAACGAGCAGCCAGTCTGTCCTCCTTACTCTCTTCATCTCTTCATTGCTCCAAACCCACCAAAGTTAGGGCTGCAAGAGAGGACCTACCCCATTTCCAGCCTCTTCTCTGGATGATGCTCCATCTCTGAATGACGAAGGCACAAACAGTTTAGTCATCAGCTGGCTGAGACCTTGGCTTTGCAGATAAATAGTTGTAAGGATTAGAAAGTGCACAGCTGTCAGTTATCAGCTCTAAGGCAAGGGAAATTTTCAGAGCCACCAGCCCAATTGCTTGCAGCTGCCATACCCAAACGTTTTCACACAGAACAGATGCTGGAAGATGATACCCACAGAGGGCTCTGAGGACAGTACAGCCCAGCTGTTGTAACACCAGAGTAGGAGACCAGAACTTGTACCCCTGCTGCCAGCTTGCTGTCCAATATTGAAACATATTTACAGAATCTCAGTGTTGGCGAGATGGAAAAAATGAACAAAACATTCTTGAAATCCCCCTCCTCTTGCTGCTGCCAGGTTCTCCCGCAGCTCCACTCCTGTGACAGGTTTCTGCTGCACAGAAAGGATGGACACAGGTAACGCCTACCTTACCGGTGCAATGGGGAGCGGTGGCAAGTTTCCAATGCTACCACTCGCCATACCCAAACAGTGCCAGCAAGATACTCGGCCTGCTCTGACTCCTGCTTTGACTCCTGGGAACGCTGACACATAGGACCTTGCATGACCTCAACACAGCTGCTCTTTTTGTTACTCCACACCCCAAAAGCTCAGCAGAGCAGCACTCACCCGAGATGCAACAGACCTTTGTTGACATCCCTCTTTTGCCCTATCTGAAGCCTGCCTGCACGGACTAATATCGGTACTGGTTAAAAACTTACCCACATTAGTTCAGCCTAATTTGGTGACAGTGCACAAGTGTTGGCATTTATTTTCACAACATCTCAGAAATGAAGTAAAAGCCCAGCTTTACATATTATTAAGACACCAATTGACTTGTCAGTTAAAACCCTCCAAGACTGGAAGCCTCCAACTGCTGCTCTTCTACCTCCAAGCTCTCTGAAGGCAGAACATGTCTCTTCCAGCTTTGTCAGCAACAATCCCCTATGCTTCCAGACAATGCTGCAACCCCAATGCAATCCCCAAACAGTGGTTAGGACTGAAACATAGGGAGCTAAGAAATGGTAACAGTACATGCTTTGCAGAACCCCGTAACCCTTTAGGTTGGCTTCCGCCACTAAAAATCTGCTTTTTACAAATAGCATTTCAACCTTCACCACCACCCTTAGCTACCTAAGGTCTCTCTCAACAAACACCACAGGACAGGTATTTGGTAAAGGAGATGTATATTTATTCACTTTACAAAGAGGGTGGTATTTAGTTGCAACAGCTCCATTTATAGACAAATATATTATTGTACATTATAGTGGTGAATGGCTCAAATCTTTACCTTGCTTTGCTCTTAAAAATGTGTTTGCACCACTTCAGCTTCCATTAGCTGAGCAAATAGCTGTCTTCCTTCTGCCACTGAGAGATTAAAAATCTGTAATAAAGGTATAGCTGTGCGCTACGTATTCACAAGCATTCACCTTCTCATTTCCCTGTGTTACTCCCCTCTCCCCACCCAATTCAACACAGTCTATCCTCTGGGTTAGCATTAAACTTATATACAGCCTCCGTTAAAATCAGGAGCCAGTGACAATTCTAACGTCCTTTTGAAGCACAAGAAAAGTCATTGATTTATACATAGAAAAGTCTTGAGTTCAAGTTTGTTAAAAAAAGAAAAAACCATTTTTAAGTCAGGTTGGCATTTAGATATTGCCAAGGCATGGCTAAACCAATGGAGGATGGGCGGGGGGAGAAAAGAAATTCAGTAGAGAATTTAAATATTACAAAAATATCTTGTTTTCTCTTTTTTCTATTTTGGTTTTTTTTTTTTTTTTTTTTAAAAATGCAGCAGGATGCCCACTTGCTATTGCTAACTGAAGCATGGAAAGAAGGTATAGACTGGTTGTCTTTGATCCTTGAATATTTGAAACAAATTCAATGTAAAGCTGAACCAAGTTTACCACACAAACAGCGGTGGCAGATTTATTTCACTTGAGATACAAATGCATGTCCACATGACAGGCATAATCTGACCATGAGGTGGAAGAAATGTTTCTATAAGTAAGCGCAGGGAAATAGGGCGAGAGAAGGCTGGCATGGTTAAACATTCTGGATTCAGAAATGCACAGTGTCCCACATGTGCCTCTGCACACAGGCCGTGCATGAGTCTGCACTCCCTATACGCAAATACGGTATCTTTCAGCACAGATGATCCAGAATTAGTTTGGTGGCCCACTTGTTTAAACTGTTATTCTTTCGTGGTGTTATTCTTCTTCACTTTCATTCTCTGGTTCCAAATCAGAATCACCGTTGATTTCCTTTTCAACAGTCATGTCTTGTTCATCAGATTGCTCCTCTTTTTCTTCATCTTCATCCCAGTTTTCCTGGGGGAAAAAATAAACAGGAATGTTTGAACCTTTGACAGTCACACAATTTCTGTTACAAGCAAATGGGAGAAGATCTGATCCAACTCCACTTACATCAGAGTCTTTATCTGCAATCATCTCATCATCTGATCCTTCCTCCTCTGAGGATTCTGCAAAGAGAAAACACTCCCTCAGTCTGGAGAAGAGACTTTAAAACATCATTGTGCAAACAAAGCCCAACCCCACATGCTGCTATGTCTCCAAACTGTGCTATTTCAATTCCAGAACTAATTCTACCTGAAGATTAGGTTGAACATGAATTAGGAACAAGTCATTTCCGTTACGATCCGATGATTCCATTACATTATGAAGTTGCAGTAGATAAAAAAGGCCAAATTGGAAGTGTATGCACACACACTGACTTCCACTACCTTGACATCCTGCTGACTCAAACGTAAAACGCATTCACTGTATCTACCTCAGCAGAAGCGCAGCTAACCCTGGAAATCTGATGTTGACAGTTAAGTTAAGCAACATACTTAACTTCCAGTTAACTGATTTCTTAATTTGTGAAGCAGGGAGGGAAGGAACAACCAACTACAAGATGCTCACATCATTAACCACTGACTTTCCTGCCATGGACTTCCCACCAAAAACTCTCTACTTGCAGACTGTGCAGACTAATAGATGAGCACGGGAGCATAATGTGTCAGCCGTCACCTGAATTCAGGAGCCAAGCTACACCTACCATACAACACTTACCATCCTCATATACCAGTTTTGCAGTCTGATTAACCTCAGTTACATCCTGAACTGTTTCCGATGCTGCAACCTGAATGGAATTCACAGATTAGCTTTAGATGCAATCATATATTCCAACTTTAAAAGTCAACAAAACTTAAGAGTAAATGAAATCTACATCAAGTTTAACACAGATTAATTCATTTATAGCAGTAGTTTAACAGCCAAACAAGTACAAAGGACAAAGTAAAATTTTAGAAGCATCTGCTCTGAAGTGGCCCAGTACCTCCTATTTACTCTCCTTTAAATCTCTATGGGTTAGTAGACACTTTTGGCAGGAACAAGTGTGTAACACTTCCAGTGAGCATGGACTGACTAGGTAGTCAGTTAAGTGTGCCAACGTAAGCATTATCAGCATAGCTGTACAGCAGCTGCTTTAAGTTCCCGATGATGGGTCCCATCAGATGCAATCCCAACAGGAGGTTAGGTCTGCAAACAATACTTCTTCTACACATCCCATGTTATTTAGTTGGAACTCACCTGGGTGACAAGAATGAAGAGTCTTCCGTGCAGACGGGAAAGCTTTTGCAAAGTTTTTACTCTGCTCTCCATTAACTGGTATAGCATTCCCAGCTGAGGAATAAGGTCTGGCAACTTGGGAGAAGGATGAAGAAAAATGAAGCTGTTGACCAACACATCCCAAATGTTCTATTTCTAAGCTACCTTTGTATATTTGGGGCAAGCAATCCTTGCCCACATTATTCTAGACAGAAGTGAGAGCTGAGGGCTCACAGAAACCACCTGCAGCCTGATCAACTAACATTCAGCCATATTTAGAAACTTCTACTTCCAAAACATGGCAATTCTTACGCTACTTTTCCCTTCCCCAGTTACTGCCATAAGCAGGTGTCAAAGCACTATTTGGAAAGCTGTGTAAATGGGAACTGAATGTAACACCAGCGTACGAATGCAGCCTCAGCAACGCATGCAAGTTCTGATGCATAGCAATCCTGTAATAAATGGGAGAAACAGCACCAAAATGTCTTTTCCTTAACTGAGCAAGAGTGCTTTATCCATCACTTGTAAGGCAAGGCTGGACTTCAACCCAGAGGCTACTACATTACTTACTATCCTGTCAACTTCAACGCGCCTTTACCTTATAAATCTGGCCATGCCCAAGACAGTTTCAAGCTGAGCATTACAACAGCAAGGCAAATTTAGTTCTGTAAGATTTAGCGACACAGGCTAGATTACTCTTTGACAGTAATTCTGTTCCCTAACTCTCACAGGCATGACATAACTTATCTTGGTTTGACTTTGGGATGACTATAATTATGTCATGAATGACTAAGACAAACAATTTATAACCAATGTGCAGCAATTCCACAGAAGCGGCAGAAGTATAGCCCTCTACATTGATTTGGGCACTGCCCTATGTGGAGAGCAGGAAGAACATACATATTTAAGCATTTAAATCTAGTTTTAGTTACGCACATTAGCTTTAATATAAGATACTTACTGTGGAAAGGTACGATGCGTGTAGAGTAAAAACAGACTTCAGCCATCGAACCATTAGTGAGGCACTGGAAAAAGAAAATAAATTATATCAAAGAGATACTGGCTGAGAAACACCCATTTCACATTCTAGATGTTAAGCAGATCTATAAAAAGTATTCCTCTTTCATTATATAAAAAGATAAATGCAGATGGAAATATAACAGTTTGGCTATCCAGATGAGATACCTGTGTAAGTTATTTATTAGGAAAAGAACAGACATTTAAGTGAGGGATTAAAACTAGACATATTCACCGTTCTCTGTTTCTGACGTCTTTTATGGGACGTTTCAATGAATGGAAGACCAAAGCATGCTACTTCCTCTACCTACAATGAGGGTTGTCTAAATATATTTGATAATTACACCAAACAAGCTATATATCTGATAGTTATTTTATTTTACATATCCATTGGGTCCATAGTGTTGATATTCTGGGACTTTCTCAGGGTTATATGCTTATTTCAGGTATCTTTTTCCCTTTTTAATTTCACTTCAGCCATCCTGACAAAGTACTGCCTTAATAAAGTCCCCACAGTCAGGTGAGAATTTTTACTTCAAGATGCTGCAGTTTAATTGCAGTTACTATGGCAATCAATCACATAAGTGGAGGCAGGGTCCATAACGCACACACTAGAAAAGTTTCAGGTGAATTAAACTGTAGCTGAGTTGTCTCTTACCTGTATGGGTTGCCCTGCAATCTTTTCGTAAGCTAAAAGGACAAAAATAGACAGCAGTAAGTAACAAATACATAACAAGTTTAAAAGCCCAACATTACATCCATGTGACAGTCCCAATATTGGGGCAGAAAGATCTCCAGGCATTTGAAGTTTGCTAGGATTAACCATTGCCAGGCTCCAGAATATTTCACTGTTGGCTTTACCATCCTATATACAGACTGATAACTTGCAAAAGCAGAGTTTTGTTACTACAACATAACTGAAACTCTTACATGCAACATATCCAGTGAAACTTAAAGCTGGCAGGAACAAGTAGAAGGAAATCCCTTTGTTTATATGTCTCTGTGTGTCCACTTAGAGCAGCCATGACAAGGTGGACAAGTTGGGGAAACAAGTGAAGGCAGTACCAGGTACAGGCTATTTCACAGAACAAATCGCAAGGTCTGGAGAAGACTGTTACATGAAGATCTGCCCATCCACTGAGATTATACAGTCAAACACTTGCACTTAGATTCCCTGACAAAAGGTCCTAGAGAAGAAACGTTCCACCTCATTAACGGAAGTCTAAGGAGGTGCCACAACACATGCTTAAAGGAAGTCTAACATTCAAAACCAGGCCATCTGCATAATTCAGTTAAGATCAGTACAAGCAAAAATTAAATCTTACTTGTGGCCAGCACATTAAGATACAAGAGAAATCTAACCATTGACTTATGTTATAGAATGTCATTCACATAACAAGAGTGACTAATGGGCATTCAGTTTAAACAAAGTAATGTCTAGATAAGGTTAATCGTTAAAATATTTCTGTCCAAATACAGGTTTTACTTAATATCACCAAATAAGCAGTTCAGAAGCCAAATCCCTTGAAAAACTATTACTAAGTGACGTTGCAAAGCTTAAATATAACAACTGTGCTTCTGAGCTATGTTCAAAAGAGAAAAGAAATTGCCCCTCAGTTTCCAAGTGCTATCTAAATGCACTGCTGTAAGTATGTCTTCTGATTTTCTTTCTCTCACTTGAGTATCTAGCACATTTATGCTCATGTAACTTGCTCTGGCTAGCACTGCTATTTTCATCTTTCAAATTATCATCCATTTTAATAGTTTAAAAGAAGATGCAGTGGTAATTGTTTGCCAGGGACTAAACAAGCTTTGGCTTAAACCTCTTCCTTTTCTTTTTCCCATGTAATCATTTAAGATAGTATTATATGATCTAATGCTCCTCCTAGCTTTGACAGTGACACTGTCCTTCGGTTAAGCTTCAGCCAGAGAAAGTAAGAGCATATCGCAGATAAATTAAGAACAATTTCTGACCTGTAAAACTACCAAACCAATTTCATTGGTAAAAATAAAGAGACACATCCTGGATTTTCCCCAACTAGAATGCAAACTAAATGTGGCTTGTATGACAGTACAAGAAACGCAGTCTCTCCTACCTCATGCAGAAGTGGAATGACAGCATGTATAGGCATTCTGGCTACTGTGTTCTTTATTACATTTTCCTTTCTCGTGTTAAGCACTCTCTGTTAAAATGGAAAAATACAATCAGAGAATCATTCAGTACTAACATGTGTACAAGCAATGAGCACAATCAAAACTTCCTGGCTTTAAATCTCTTTTTCTACTCCATTACCTTTGTTTGCTAAGATGAGGATAACAAGTAAAAGAAGATTTACTTTGAAGCAGAGTTCCATTTCTCAAGTCAGCTACAATTAACAAAATAAGATACTTGATTAACCCATCTAAAACAATCTAGCATTGCTTCTAGCCCACCCACCCCATGTTAAAAATGAAGCAGCACAGGTACATTAAAATTTCCCTTGCTTTCTTCTGTGCTGTACTTTCTGTAAATAAATGCCTTTCACCAGTATCTGCAACAAGCAATTCCTATTCAGCATCAAATTCTTAAGATTTCATTTCCCTGCCCCAGAACTATTATTTCCTTCTAATCCAAGCGCAACAGGAAACTTTCCAAGTGAAACTGTTGTCACCAATGCATTTTTCAAACAGTATCTACTTGGAAACCGTACACTCAGGAGACTAAGCAGAGATGATGCTCCAGCTCAAGCTAAAGGGAAGATGGCTGCATTAGTCACATCGCTTGTAAAACATCTGAACTGTGACATAACAAATTTATCATACGCAGAAGCACCTCTAAGTTCATGGATTGACTCAGAAAGCAAGGTAGATAACAACAAAAAAAGTAATACTGCTACTATCATTTATAATACTGCTGCCTGGAGCAGCAGATCAGCAAAAAGCAGCTGGGAGAAAGCACAGGTCCTTGACTGTTCAGCCTCCCCGGCTGTCAGGAAAGCTCCCCACAAGTCTCAGTGAATAAACAGCATATAATGATCTTGTAACACTTACATTTAAGATTTCTGCATCGTTGCTTTCCAAGCCCTGAACCAAAAGTACTGCGAAGCTGTCTGTTTGTGGAAGGCCGCCTGGAGTTTTTACTTTGCTCACATCAATATCCAATGCCCCTAGGCGCTCTTCAATGCTTTCCTGCAGAGGGTAAACAAGGGCAGTGCTCTTTCAGTGCAGTTTCTCAGAAACATCAGCTGAAAGCAAAGTGTCTAACCTACAGCATTCCCTCTGATTCCGATGGAAAATACCACAAATTTTGCATATTCTTTTAAACATACTGATAGAGAACAGCCTGAGAAAAGAAGATGAAGTTTTGACTGAAAAGCAGTAATATACCTTAGCACAGAGACACAGATACAAGCGTGTGACAGTTCTGCAGGAACATGGCAAACCTATGGGCAAGGCACACAGGGCTTGAATGAGGAAAAGGTTTTGAGAGCAGGGAAGTCTCTTTCATACAAATAGATGGTATCATTAACCTTGCTTCCTCACCAAGCAAAGCAAGTTCAAATTCACCTAAAGAAGTTATAACAATGATTTATGATTCTCGCTTCTCCATTATTGCTGTGTTTAAAAGAGGAAGCACTTTACCTCTGTCTCTCCCGGTTTCCTCTTGTTTTTCTTCTTCTCCTTCCCCGAGGATGGAGTTTTGACAGCTGTACTGTGTCCTGGAATGCCAGGCACTAGAACTTTGGTGTCAGAGTTCACAACAGGCGTTTTTACCTAGTAGAGATAGACACATTTGCATGAATTGCTAGTATCTTGAGCTTTCTTCCAATATAAAATACTGATTTTATTGTGAGACTCTCACATACATGGTAAAACCAGCTTGCCACAACCCATTTTCTTGACATATATATATATTAGGGAAATCCTACGTTTTTAAGAGCAATTAATAACCTCAAGCAACAGTCAGCTAGTTTTCATAATTAACTAAAGCAATGGTCTCTTTGGAATCACCCGTGAATCATTTTTCTTAAAAACTTGTTCCATAATACTCATTGAACTAAATGTATCCAACAAATATTTGGATGTTTGCTAGCACTGGACACCACCTGTACTAATGGTCATGCTCATAAACCGCATGCAGATTAATCCAGCTTCCACTGGAAAGCAAGAACTGATCACGAACAGCAGCACAATGTAACGGTAAAAGGTAGTTACTGTTCACTTCAATCCCACCAATTTTCTTCTAGGGATTGCTCAGACGCAGAACTCAGCGGTCTGAACTAGACTATGATCACGGTGACAAACAGAGCAACCTTAGGTTATACCAAACAAGCTACGGTATCCATCTTCAATTAACACAATGGAGATGGAAATTTTAAAGGCAATATTTTTAATAACCAAGTGCTCCCCTGACCCACAGAGGATGTAAGGGAGTATGCCACTTCCAGAGTATCAAGAATGCTACCTGCTACTTCCAGAACACTTCTTTAACCACAGCACTTCTGCACAGCCCTCTTCTTAAAGTACCTACCCAAACTTCTGTACTTGTGGGAACCCTGCTGGGTGCTCACTGAAGTGATTAAAAATATAATCTACTACAGCAAGGAAAGCAGCTTCCATATGCTGTGTGTAAAAGCAAAAAAAAATTATTTTGTGGCTCAGGAATTTTACGTAGAACAGCAATGGTGTTAAAATAGTACCCCCTTTGCTCACCACACTGATCACTGACCTTCTCCCCGCAAGGCATGCTCAGACAGCCAAGAGAAATGCGTCTTCACTGGAATTCAGCAAAAAGCGAAACCAAGATGGATATCATCACCGCATGCCAGGGAGTTCCTACGCTTCTCACTGCATTTCAGCTCTGCTACCCACCAGCTCCAGGACTGAGGAATCGGCACAAAACCCCGCCTGGCTGATCCCGTAGGTAGGTAACTTGAGGGTTAGAACAACAGCGCTGGCTGCTCACTTCACTGATACTGCAAGCATTTCAAATCTTCAAGGCCTTGAATATGCACACTGATTAAGAACTTCACGGCCTGCCTCTAAACCCCCAGGGGATCCTGCATGAGAGAAAACAGTGGCAAGTGGCCTCAATGGACACTGTTGCCATCTAAGCGTCAAGCTCACATTCCCAGGGACCATATCCCTGTGAGTAGGAACACATGAAGGCCATCTCAAGGAAGAGCCAAAAGGAGGTACCCTTTAAGGCTCCATTACACTTGATTTAGACTCTTAAAACAAAGCCATCCCAACTTCACCCCAAACCTCCAGGGTCTAAGAGGCTGTACAAACTGACAGGCTCTAGGGGAAGGGCTGATCTAAAGCAGAAAAGAAACCAGCAGCCAGTCCTGCCTATCAAGCAGACCTGTGAGGACAGGACTTGCTATGAGCTACAAGAGGGTAACTGTGGGTGAGAGCATGCTAGGACACACAGCAGCCATGAAGCACACTTCACCCACACCTGCCCAAGTGCTGCAGACAACTGTAGCTACCACTGCAGCTCTGAGCAGGTCCATCCAGAAATCCAATCTCATTTTAAGAGAGAGCAGTGAATTCTACCATTTCCACAGTAAAACAAGAGGAGCAACAAAATCACATTTCACGCAAAGCTCACCTTTGTTAGAGCAACATCTGTTTTAAGTGACAACACTTTCTGGATGTCCCTTATCAAACATATGTGGGATTCAGTGGTGTTCAAAGACTAGAAGGACAGGAACAAAACCAGTTAATATATTTGAGATTCACCCCTGTTATTCATTATGCAACTGAAAGATGAGAACAAATTCCACAGACATAAAGTAGAATGAACTTTTTTTCACTCTAGAACAGACAGATGTGCAAAGCAGCTGCCTTTGTTACCAGATCTCTATGCCCTCCAAAGAAGCTCACACAGGTAAGCTGAAACAGTATTAAAACCAGTTTCAATGGCCTAACTCAGTAACAGCTGAAATAGGAAGAAAAAAACAGCAATAATGTTGAGTCGTATTTTAATTGAAAGAATGGAAGAACACAAACTGCCTTTCAAAATAGCTCAGGGCCAACAGTCATAGCTCCTAGAAAAGGGAGAAGGAATAAGCTTTGTCTTGTCATTCAATTTCAAAAAAGTAAAAAAAAAAATCCCCCAACTGAGAGCAGTATGCAGTCCGTATTACAAAACCCAAAACCTCTCCACTAAGTTTTACGTACCACTTTCTCTATGATGGGCTGTAAGGTGTTTCCATACACAAGCAGCAGAGACTGTTTGTCTGTGCAAAACGCAGCTGCTAGGATAGGGACTGGGTTTGGTGTGGAGTCCCCATCATTTCCAGGTGTTGCTATCTGGATAGTACAGTTTGATGTTAAGGGTTTTTTGCAGTAACTGGGGGGGAAAAAAAGGAATGAAATAATTCTAAGAAGTTTAGATTAAACACTTCAACATCTTGCACATCTAAGCACCTTTCTCAGGAAGTCCTCAACAAACTCAGCCAGTGTATCCTTTAACAGATGGCTAAGATGAGGTATAGACACACAAAACCTTGGCTAAAGCAACACTGAACACCAAAGTGCAGCACAGGCCGCAGGAAGTAAGTTCTCCAAAAATGTGTCCAGTAACCCAAGACAATGAATCAGCTGAAACCTGGTTTGTGAACAGATACAAGAGCTTAAAGGCAGCAGCATGACAAGACTGAACTTTGCCTTACAGTGATCCCAGACCTTCCCCAAAGACACCCTCAAGATGAATACTAACTTACCCATTTAAGATATGTTCAAATAAATGCAACTGCCCGTCTCTGCACACAACTGCTAACTTCACAGGCTGAAAGAAGGCACAACAAAAGATTTTAATTCACTCAAAGGACAAACCTCCCATAAGTACAGGACATCAAGAGGCAAGTTGCATGGTTACGATTTAACTTTTTCAGTAACTGAAGATGTTAAAGGTATAACTAAATCCATAAGGAAGATCAAAGACACTTAACACCTCAGGAACATTTAGTACAACTGTTAGGAGACAAAAAGATAACACCTAACTGTACTTTACTGCATCACTACTGATATATCCAAATTTGAACAGTTTGAACAGTAGCAGACATATGTGATCATAATCAGCAATGTTCCAAAAATATGGTACCAAACATGTCTAAGAGGCACAGGTCCACAAAGGCGCTGACATTGTAAATACACTTAGAGGAAAGAAACTGAGATGAGTGCTCTGAGCAATTAAATGACAGGTGTACATTACAGAACACTTCTCTCCAACACATGCAGTAACAAGGCACAACTGGAAACATTAGAAAATTTAGCATGAAATACTGCTTTTAGGAAGGAATCTAAAGGCAGGAGAAAATTGTTTTAAATCATTACTGAAACACTTTGTGAACATGTTTCACATGCAGACATCTTTTGTAAGACAACTACTTTGAAAGAGTTGTACTTGCTGAAATTGAGAGCCTTGGGGAATGCACACTGCTACTTTAACTCGTATTGAAGGCCAGTTAATTCAAAATGCAGTTACACTGCCAAAGACACTTGAGATCAGAAAAAACAGGACCATACCCAAACTGCATTTTTAGAAAGAATTTTTGGTGTGTTTTTTGATGCCAAGTTCTAACAACCATTTTGATTACTAATTTCTTCTAAATAGGAAACAACTGACATTTCCACAATCACAAGCAAAATTTCTGAAGAAAACACTGAATTTGCACATAGCAGTTTTGAAAATTAGTATTTCAAAGTATCAGCTTTATAAATGCACCTGTAATAAATATCCTTACACCCATAAATTGGCATTCCCGTCTCATCTCTGCATAACAGAAGCCAAATACAAACCAAGCTTCTTTTTTTGCACCTTTAAAAAGAAACTGATGTGACAACTGAAAATTGTTGAACGTATTTGGTTACAAACTATTGGTCCTACCTCTTCTTTGACTTCTGATACAGTCAGGTCAATAAAAGTTGGTTCATCTGTTACTGTGAAAGACATCACAGCATTCTTTTCTTTCCTATCTGATCTGATCTGCCTGGAAGACACAAACAGTACATGCTATTTACCATAGCACAAACAGCACCCACTGCACCTGAAAAACATTATAAAGCCTATAAATCATCAGTGACTTTGGTAGTATCTACCCCACAAAAAATGCTCGTGCTCTAATTTCAGCTTAGAAAGTGTTCTAAATTCCAAGTGCACAGGATCCCCCAACTCCCAATTTAGCAAGAAAACTTAGGGTAAACCTTACAGTAAGTACAAAGAACAAGGAAGCCTGTTACAGGGTATGTTCTTGGCATACACAAGCTATTCAAATGGCAACTGGAAGCATGCTCAGACACAGCCAAGGAAATTCACGTCTTCATTCAACAATCCGCGAGTTGAAAGCACCATTTAAGAGATCACCACTGCATTTCTTCAGAGTGCCCCTTCTGCTTAACCTTCTGTTTAATCACAGAGTTCAGAACACACTTGTTGAGTCTACCCTCAATACTGATCATAATCAAAGTTACCAATTATGAAAAGCTTACATACCATACACTCAGTAATCGGTCATGTATAGCTCCAGACAAGAAATAAAGCCCTGTAATTCCATCAAAGGGCTTGTTTTCATTCATAGGTTTCACTGTGGTAAACATTAACGATGACACTGATGTAGCATGGCCTGTGAAATGCTGGAAGAAAAAGAAAGAATCTTTCAATGATTGCCATAAGCAGTCATTTGGCAAAAATTAGAACATTAGTTAAAGAACATTAGGAAAAATTCAAGTGTTACTAAGTCAACAAGGACATTACAGTGATTATTTTTTTTTACTAGTGATCAGCTTCCTTGCATTTCTGTATTTCAATGAAACTTTTTCTGACCCTCCAGATATTTATCAGAATTTTAAAAGTTAAATGGGGAATCAAAGGCAAATTCACTGGGACTAAGTCCATGCAAAAGAAACCACATCCACCTGTACTGCTGGCACTGTCAGAAAGCACATTTTTGGGTTTTACACACACACACAATTTTACACTTCGACTTTTACAACAAAACTAGATTCATAGTTTAATTCTTGACTAAGATAAATGCACAGGTCTGCTGACACACTAAGGCTGTTCAACCTCACCTCCCACCCTCCAAAATTAAAAAAAAAACAAAACAGTTCTTCAATCTGCTTTCATAAATAGTGGTTTTGGTCATCATAGGATGCAGACATACATTAGTAGTATTAGTTACTACTAATTAGTAGTTGCCATGTGCCAGCAAGTCCACAGTAACAGCACATGTGTACACACTTACCTGAGAGCAAGAACCAAGAGACTGAGAGACTATCTGCATCCTATCTGCTAGCAGGCAAGAGCACATGACTGCATTTACAGAAGAGCTAAAACATGGTAATTTGCTCATGTCTGAGCCCCGCTCAGGGAACAACATGGGTTTTGCTCCTATGTCTTCCAACTGTTTCAACATCAAAACTGGTAATGCCACCAGTAACAAAGTTTAGCAAAGAAACCTGAAGGCTGTAAGGAAGGACTCATGATACAAATCAGGGAGCTCATGCACAAACCCATGCCAGCAGTAACTACTGCTGTGGTGAACCAAGTTCTCCTGCTAGAAGGGTATCAGAAAGACTCAGTGAAAAAGAACAGTATCCATCTTCCTGCTACAGGCTTGAGAAAGGGTGCTGGTAGTGTGCTCAGACACAGCCAAGGAATTTGATGTCCTCATTCAACTCTCAGCAAGTTGAAACCACAGTTGAAGGTATCATCACAGCAACAGCTTCCAGCAATATCAAAACTGCCTTGTCTTATCACACCCAATGAAATTTTCAGATGTGCTATCAGGAAACACCGGATACGTAACATAACCAACCAAGAAGGATATTTTTTTGCATCCAGTTTAACAAAGTTACTTACTTTGTAGACTTCTTTGGTCTCCAGGTCCCACAGTTTTATAGTTCTACCAGCTGACAGCAGCATTTTCCCATCTGGACTGATGCATAGAGAGGTGACACTGCTATTGTCACCTTTCCACTTGCTAGAATTTGGATGGAGGGTTTTTGTACAAAGGGAGAAAGATGAAGAAATAGAAAAAACAATATTAATTAGTATAATCTCCAAATCAACCATGCTGAAAAATTTAAGGCAAAAATTATTAAAAAAATAATTTAAGTAGTCAAAAGATGAGGTGAAAGCTATTCTGTTTCTGCTCCTCTCCTTCAAATTAGTTTACACAAAAATACAGCAACTCAAAAATGTAAAGCTATTTAATACTGAAAAACTGTTAACATTTTATTTAACGTTTGCCTATTCTGGTCTGAATTCCTATCTCAAAGTTCTCTACTGCTCAAAATAGGGTAAGAGGAGCCATACCAAGCCTTCGCTTTGCACCATAATCCAAAAAGCTTACACCAACCCATTCCAAAAGGCCTTCTCAACACTAAAATTCAGAGTTTCAGGGCCCATTCAGTTCCTGGCTCTCCTTCCAAGTCTGCCAATGACACAATAATAAACATCACCTTAAAGGTCTACGGTTCAAAGCACTATTTAAAAAAAAAAAAAGAAAGATGCCATCATGAAAAGCTTGCATCTGCTTTGAAGGAGTCCAAGTACTGCATGTTTCTTGCAGGACAAAATTGCAAGGAAAGCATTAGCACAAACCCTTTGCAGATAGGAGGTACCCTGCAACCCACCACATTCTGGTTGTGAACAGCTGCTCTGGAAATACTTCCAAGTAACTTTCACATGCCCAAGCAGCACCTCTCCTGTCTGCCAAAACAGAGCTCATTTACTGTATCACTTTTGATTACATTTCATAGAAGCTGAAAGTTTTACTGCCTACAAACTTGACAAAAAACATTACATCTTACAGAGAGCATGACAAGATTTTGTATTCTCTTCCAAAGAGAAGGTCAGGACTAAGAACTTCAAACCATTTAATAATATAAATCCAAAAAGGTGTTTTTAATATCCTAAAAAGACTAGTCTAAACTGGACTGCAGAATGTAAATCACAGCAAAAATCCATTAATTTTTACTTTGGATACTCTTTATGTATTTTTACAGGAAGGACTTTTAAACAGGATATCGTGCAACAAGAAGCTGCATAAGGAGATGTACAGAATGCCTCCGAGTACTCAGGGTATTTAAGACATAAAAAAGCTACAACCAGAGAAACAAGAAGTCACCCAGAATGTTTTAGACTACCTCTCTCCAACACCTTGTCTTGCCTCTTCAGAAACTCTGTCTTCCCCAACAGCTTGTCCCTCTGCCAGAGGTTCCAATGTGTCAATGTGTGCTGCACAGATCTCCTCGAAGCGGTTCTATGGACTACTTTTACAGTAATTAAGAAAGTCAAGCCTAAAGCCACATGGTTTCAATTCCCCATCTAGCAGCCCATACTTCTATAGGAAAATGTCTAGAAGCCTGCAAATCAAAAGAAATTGAACACTTCTCTACCCCAGGCGCAACCATCCTGAATTCTCTGTGGTATATGTAAGGATTCATTTCCAGGTCC
Source organism: Egretta garzetta (assembly GCF_000687185.1). Lineage (NCBI taxonomy): Eukaryota > Metazoa > Chordata > Aves > Pelecaniformes > Ardeidae > Egretta > Egretta garzetta. The sequence goes on from NW_009258621.1 coordinate 2,297,755, forward strand.
TGACAAGTATTAAAGAACGCAGGCAATCCCACATGTACATTGGGCATGAGCAATTATTTTGGATAATTTGCTCCTTCTAGTCTCATCAGTTCAGGTAAAATTTTGGAGAACTGTTTTCTTCTACTCTTTCCAACATCATCTACCTTAGGTGTGACTCGTAATATCACCAGAGAAAAAAATTCAGGTAGAAAGCATGATATTCTGCTGCTGGTGTACTTTGAACGTACACACTCCAGGAATGATTTTTTGTTGCTATCTTCAAGACTGAAGAATACAATGCCTCTAATTACCTTTTATAACCAAAGCTGCCCAAAAAGCAGTGGTATGAGACAGGGAAACACCTAAGACAAAGTATGACAGGAAAAATTCACACATTTCCCAAGAAAACAGTATGACTGGGACCCATCTCAAGTACCTGTACATGAACACACGCACTATGGGATACAAACATCCATGGGCAGCTTCAGAGCTTTGATCTCACTGGGATCACAAAGAAACAGTGGGATAGCTTGCAAGACCAGAGTGCTGCAATAAACAGACCTTTAGGAAGGCACGTCAGCAAGGACATGCTACGTAGGCAAAAAGGAGGGAGGCTAATCCACACAAAAGGGTAGCATGAATGCATGGAGCTTTCCTCTGAAAGAGACAAAGGGCCAGCAGAGAACTTACAGGCAAGTATGAGGAGAGACCAAGAAGGGTGATGAGATGGGCATCTGCTACAGACTGTCCCATTAAAAAAGAAATAGATAAATCTTCATAATCCCATGCCCTGGTTCTTCTAAGGGGCTTTAAGCACCCCAGCAACTGCTGGAAGGGCAGCACGGGAAGGCACAAGTAGATCCAGAAATTGCTGGCAAGTGCTGAGGACCTTTTCTTGATGCAAGTGATTTACAATCAGACTATGAAAGGTGCTTTACTGGATCAGCTACTCAAAAAAACAAGGAAGATGTGAATGACGATGACAACTTCCAGCTATGGCAACCACAGGTCAATGGATTTAAAGACCTTAGGAAAAACAAGCAAGATAAACAGCAGAACAACGACCCTGGACTTCAGAAGAGCAGAATGCAACTTATTCAGAGACCTGATTGGCAGGATCCCACCGGAGGCAAAGGGGCCCAGGAAAGCTGATTGCTCTTCCAGGATAACCTCCTCAAAGCAAAAGAATGGTCCATTCTAATGAGCAGAAAAATCACCAAGTATTGCAGAAGGCTGACTTGGCCAAATGGGTAACTCGTGACTCAACTCAAAAACACAAGTATAGAGAAGGTGAAAGTGAAGACAGGTTACACAGAGGAATATAAAAATAATTTCCAGGCCTGCTGGGACAGAATTAGCCATAGCCAAAGCTCAGCTGGTGTTCAAACCAGCAGGGAATATGAAGGCCAAAAAAAGGACACCTACATACAGCACATCAGCAACAGTAAGGTGATGACTGAGGAAAGCATGGGCCTGCTGCTGAATGGTGTAGGGACCCCTTCAGTACACAGAAAAGGCCAAAGTGCTGAAGAGCAAAGTCACTCAGGCCTCCCATGTTCCTGAGCCTAGTGCCAGAGTCACAGCAAGCAAAGCACTCCCCATAGTAAAGGGAGATGAAATTAGGGATCACGACAGCAAATCCAGCACACGCAACTCCAAGAGACTGAATGGGAAGCATCCTGAAGTGCTGAGGCCAGTGTTATTACAAGACTGCACTATCATTCTGAGTGCCCATGTGGCTCAGGAGAAATTTTCGATGACTTGAAAAGAAAGAGACAGACAAAATGTATCCACAAGAAGGATAATCCAGGAAACAGGGAAAGTTATACAACAAATCCACCTGGAAGCCATTTCCAGGCACACAAAGGTCAAAAAAGTGACCAAGAACAGCCAGCATATGTTTACAAATGGCAAATCGTGCCTAACCAACCTGACTGCCTTCTTAATGAGACAACTGTCTTGCTGGATGAGAGGAGAGCCACATATGCCATTTAACTTGACTTTAGCAATGCTTTCGACAATATCTTACATCATACCTTACAGACAAAACACACAGACTGCATGGATGGACTCTAAGGAGGGGTAAGAACTGGCTGAATCGCTGAACTCAAACAGTTGTGATCACTGGTATGAAGTCCAGCTGGTGGCCACTTACTGGTGTCACTCCCTAAGGATCTCTCAATACTGTTTAACATCCTCAGTAATTGCTCAGGTCTTCATTAATGACTTCAAAATGGGACAGAAAGCACACATAAGAAGTTCACATTCAATACCAAATTAGGGACAGCAGCTGATATGCTGGAGGGCAGGGCTGCTCCTCAGGGACATCTCAACAAGCTTCAGAAACGGGCTGTCAGAATCTCAAAGCTCAAAGGAAAATGTAAAGTCCTGCATGAGGGGTGGAAAAATCCCAGTACAGGCTGGGGACAAACGGCCAGAAAACAGCTTTGCAGAAAAGGAGCTTGCAGTCCTCATAGTCAAGTTGAACTAGAGTTAGCAATGAGTCCTTGCGGCAATGAGGTTAACTGCATACTGATTTGCATTAGCTAGAGTGCGGCCAGTGGGTCAAGGAAAGTGATTCCTCTCCTCTGTGCAATGCTTTCGAAACTGCATCTGAGCACTATGTCCAGTTTGGGACAGCACAAGAAAGTCACTGACATAGCACAGTAAATCCAGTGGAGGGCCATGAAGGCGGCTTAGAGACTAGAGCATGTAATGTAAGAGGAAAAGGTGAGGGAACTGAGTGTGTTCAACCCTAAGAAGAGAAGGCCAGAGGGAGATTTTACAGCCACCATCTGCTACTTTACGTCAGGGTCTCAACTGAATACAATCTAAGGAAGCATCTCCTTTCTAGGGAAATCAAAGAGGCTACTAACGATGGGCTGTCTGCAGTGCCCACACCGTCTTTAACAAAACTCCTAGAGCTGCAGAGCTGCAGTAAGAATAACACAACAGTGCGAAATACTACAAAAAAGAAACAACAGTATAAGGGAAGGGTCGAGGTGCCATCGCTCACTAGGCTTTTATGGAAGTAAGGTCACCAGGCTTCTTAATAGTAATCTTGGTTAAGTTAAAAACCAGTTTGACTTTATTACAAAAGAAACTAAATGCCTACACCAGACATCTTGTTACTCTGTACTAAGCTCTATTTTGCTCAACAGTACTTTAAACAGTAGCAGCCTGCTCAGACAGCCAAGTGGAACTGTCCCCACCGCACATCAGTAGTGAGCGAAACCAAGTGGGTATCATCACAGCAAGGCCCTTTGAGCAAAGCTGGGTGCATGTAACCAATTTAACTGGGATGAGGTGTTCCAGTATCTGCTGCCCCATATTTCCAAGGACATTTTCTAGAACTTAGGTTTATCAGCATCACAGAAGTGACTGGAAGCCCATGTCCCACTAAAAGTTAGCATGGAGGGACCCAAATCCCTCTCAGAGGAGTTATTCATTTCATCTAGTCTTTCCAATACACAAAGGAAGAAACCCAACTATGAGAATTACTCTTTATCCCTTAACAAAACCTCTTCCAATCTCAGAAAAATAACACCAACAGTCAATTTTGTACAGTGGGCATGAAGCCTGGATAGCAGAGTGCAGCATTTCCAACAGGCCCTCACTAAAACCTGTGAAGGAGGAAATACACTAGCGCAAGCATGAACAAATTTGACCAAAACCCAGCATCACTTACCACTTTACTTTGCAGGTCTGTGCGTTCCATTCCACAATGTGTTTGTCCTCTGAACAGCTATACAAGCAGCAGTTGTCCTGATGCCATCTCACACAGTTTACTCTACTGTCATGACCACCATCCTACAAAAGGTAAAAGAGGGTCGACTCATTAATAAATGAAGAAGTCTTTTGACTACTGAGTCACCGACACACCAACAATGTGAACAAGCTGTTCCTTCAAGAACAAAATTCAAATCATGGGCAACTTGCAGAGAGGGTGTGGTTTTAAAGACCGATATACATATGCAGTTATATAAGTTAGAGATATTTCATATTTTGATACGTACACGTAAACATTTGAATTAATTCTTGTTCTAGCACTTCAGAGTTAACAAAAAAATTGTCCTGCCCACTATTTTTATACACACAGCCAAACAAGGTTGTCTAACAGCATGAGATATGCTCAAAGGAAAGGCTAACACAGATGTCTTGCTGACAGTCATCTAAGTGCCCGCTTGCTTAGCTACATTCAGAGATTAGTGTCCTTCCCTTGGTACTCAGCATTCAAGAGCGAGCTATCAGGGAAGTTATCGATGAGGAGGGCAAACTTAGAAAGTCAGCGTATCTCATTTGAGAAAGATCATGTGCTGAGAGGGCTCAAAGGCCTCTACGAGGAAGGCACATCTATATCTATACAGAAGAGTCCATCAACACCACACCTTCCCCAAGAGTCAATGAGTACTTCAATCCTGCCCTCCTCTCCAATAGTGCGCAGAAAGTGGGAGTACAACAGTCCCACGGAGGACTTCACTCTCCAGTTAGGCATTTTATCATTACTGATATTTTTAATGCAAAATAACAAATCCATACACAATGTTAAGATGCTGCATTAACTTCGAAAACAAGATTTCTCAACGTGTACATACTGCCAAGAGTAGAAAAAGCACCACTTAAGGATTCCCAAGCACCTGAATTACTGCACCTCTAATTCATATATGCAGCTATTAAGAAAAAGAGCTGAATAATTAGGTTAGTTTATTCCATTTTTAAGCAGCAGAAAGAACAGCATAAACTGATCGAAACCATCAGTATTTGGTAGCATGTGATGGAGAGCATATTACTTACTAGCTTGCTCTGTAATTCTCCTTTTACTGTGCTGTACAACAAAATGCTACCAACTGCTGTACCAATAGCCAGAATATCTAACTGCTTGTCCACTTCTGCAACTTCAGACTTCCGTTTTTTCCTCTGGGGGCCATCCTAGAAAACAGAAAAAGAGAAAACGTGAAATTAATTAGTCTGACCAGCTACTCTCAGTGTTAAAGCAGAGGGGGAAAAAACCTTCTAAGTTTGAGACCCAGTCAGCCAGCACAAACTCTGCTAAGACACAAAATGAAGATACCGAAGTGCACAGAAACCTAGCGACTCATCTTGTACCTCCATGTACAAGGTAATGAAGTTGCTATGAGTCACTTGGAAACACTTGGTGGAGGCCATTTTGCTAGCCTAGCAACCACATCCATGAGGAAAAAGAACACATTTAAGTTTTCCAGAGTTTGTGTCCCAGAGGCAGAAGTAAAGATTAACAGGATCAGAAATACTTTATCCACAAAATGGAAACACTCAATCAAGAATTATCAGTTTATTTTTTCTCAAAAGCTATTCAGAAGACCCTTGCAAATATTAAGTATTCATAACGTCTCTTAAAAAGAAAGTGCATTTGGCAGAGGGAAGCAACCAGGACTCGAAGCCCAGTGCTCTGCCCAAGTCCTGGTGTCAGTACCAGAGGTCCTCCTATCATCAGACAATTCTTAAGTCTTCACCCTCTTGCTTTGCAAGTGCTACCAACCACTTCAAGGAGGGGTTTCACTTCATTTTTCTTAACCAAACACATGCAGCACATCATTGGGAAGGGGAGAAGGAATAGAACTGGCTTCTGAGCATGTGAAACTAAAATAACGAAGGCTGAAGAGGCTGCTACACTTATTCTCACCAGGTTAATCCCACGTAACTAATCACACACACACAAAAGAAAAATTGCTCAAGGACTTCAGAAGAAAAAAATCATCCCTAATGCTACTGATAAGTTTTTTAATTGAACTTTGCTAAGTCTCCTTACATTTGTTATGTCACAGCAAAGCATTCTCTCAAATTTAAAAAAAAAATTATATACAAGCTAATGCTTCCTCTACGCAACAGATACATTTGCACTGATGAGCAGCCAGAAGAAGCCAAAGGAGACTCTGATAAAATGCGAGCAATCAGCTCTGTTCAAGCCCCGTGTGGTGTAGCTAATCTGTCATACAACAGATATCACGCAGCGAACGTACATAATTTTTACTTAGGCCCAGAGATATATAGACAATTAGGATTTGGGAGTTTTCACCACAATTAAGATTTTTATTAAAAGTTTAACAGGGCAGGATAAATACTTTGGTTCTTTGAAGAGGGACTTCCTTTTCCTCTGTATTTAACACAGACAACTCTTTTGGCCAGGAAAAGTGTTTCTGTTTAGGCCAATAAATACCAAAAAGCAATACAGATACTTTTACATCAAAAGCATTCTCTTGACAAAAGATACTGCATTGGGGTTTTCTGCAAGCATTTGTTTAGGCTTCATCTTTCCTGGGAAAGAAGTGTGTTTATAAAATATTACAAAAACATAGGTGCTGAGAAACCATCACGGTCACAAAGCACAACCAAGTAAATTAACCAGGTTTTAAGACAATATATGAGAAAAGACTCAAGTAGTTACATTTTTGGCAGCAATGCCAACTAAGCCATCTTGAAACTGCTGTCTTGACATGCAAAGACAAGGGCCTCATAGCCAGTGGAGGTGCAAGTACAGTGCAAGTGTTTCCTGGTACTTTTCACTCTCTTTATGTAGTTTTACTAATTACCCCGCACACTCCCACTGCAAAGCAAAACCACAATTAAGAACAGATTTTATTCTCTTCCCTTGCACAAAACTTTTAACTAAAATTTCTTCATCCTCCATTTCAGTTTGTTATGGCCAAATTCCCTTGGAACAACCCAAAGGTACAATAAAACTCCCACTGAGGTCCACAGTTATTTCCAGTGTCAAGAAGAAAGCTAGAGGCAGTGAAGGTTTTTCCAATTATTTTTTCACATGTATTTCTTTACTGACCACCCTTTATCAGCATTGTTAGTGGGGCATTCTGTCAGAAATTTTTGCATTAAGGAAATGCCAGTGGCAAATTCAGACACCTACTCATGTTGAAGATGATTTGAAAAAACACTTCAAGAACTAAAAAAAACAAAAAGCTATTAAAAAAAAAAAATCAATCACACTTCTCTACCCTGTATTAGATTAGTACGTAGACAGACTGCCAACTACAGTAGAGATCCATGTGGGATTCACTTGTGGACTGGGGTCTTAAATACAAGAGCACCCTGTTTCCATGGATAGGATAGGACAGGATAGGATAGCTGAACAACACCAAGTATCAGTTTCCTTTTGAATTTTTTTTCAGATTTACAGAAACTCAAGCTTATTTAGAAATCCTTCAACTTTGCCTGAAAAAGCAGTGTTTTAATTAGTAGAGATGGTTAAAAGAAGTTATTTGTAAAGGAATTTTGTACATATTTTTCCATAATGTCCTTACTTGAGTAGCTCAGCCACTGAGACTTTTTTTCCAAAACCAGAAATCTCATCTCTGATGCTCACATGTGAAGTAAAGCACTTAAAACACCGAAATGGGGGGGAAGCCTAAAGAGTCTTGAGAATTGAAGATGACAGAGCAGTTGCAGCTCATTAGGAAAAAAAGTGGAAGAAGGTGTTTTGAAAGTTGGTGGTCCACATACTCTTATACAAGGCACTACTTCATGGAGCAGCAGATGGTGAACACCGCAAGCAGGAAGCACTGACGCTACGAAAACATGTATGCAGGGAACATCCCAATAAGCCACCACTGCGTCACCAATTCCAGGGCCTGCAGTTCAAAACTTAATTTCTCATATTCCCTTGTAATACATGGTCTTCATTAACATGGCAGCAGTCCAAAACACGCTTAGTTTAGGTGTAACTTGGCCAACCACCGTTTATAGGTATCTACTGGCACGATTTTATTCCTGAACACCAGATACCAGTACTACCTAGAGAGATGTCAATTCTCCAGGAATAAAACAAAAGAAAGAAAAAAAAAAAAAAAGACTAAATAATGTCAGAAAAAACACATTCAATGTAATATATTTGGCAGAACCATCACAGCTTTAGTCCTTCGGTTCAGTCTAAGGACAAACCAATGAATTACCAAAATCTATGGCACAATTATTCCAAGAAACAGCATGTTTTCCAGCTCCACTTGAAAATGTACCAACTTTCAAGCAGTGGACAGCATTCCAACTGCTGGAATAATCAGAAAGCCAAATGCTGTCTCATTAAGTCTGTTTTCCATACAACCCTAAATCGGGTTAAATTGGAGCATCTGTGGGTCTTAGGGTTGGGTCTCTAGAAAAGAGTTAGTTTTCAAAAGCCGCTCAGAAACCTCCTCCTGTGCTTGACTTATGGCACCACAGCAGTGCACTATGTTAGCTTTAGTTTTATTTCACACAGGATAGACTAACCCCACTTTCACATGCCAGTTTCAGTTTATTTAAGAGTGAAGAACAACCTATACAGCCCTGTAATTAATGCATGTACCCTTTTTTCTTCAAAGTTACAGGACAAATGAACAGTTTAAGGCCAATCTAGAACTAACCCTTTCTGCCGCATTCTTCACATGTTCTGGGAGTTTTCAACGGTTCAGGGACTAAGCTGCTCAACTGAGAAAAATGAGACAATACTGGATTGGTAATCTGTGTTAAGCATTTTGAAATACCTCTTGCAGTATTTCAAATAAACCAAACTGCTGATATACCAAAACGCATTTTAAAAAGCCCTCCCTACTTCTTATGATAAAGGGGGTGGATTTCAAATACTTTACCCAAGGGATACATTTTTTTCTCTGGCAATGGTATGTTCTAGCTAAAGCGAATAGGATTACTTCAACATAAAGAGGTTAAAAGGTACCTTACTGTATATACTCCAGATACTTTCAGGTCCAGTGCTCACCTGAGGTGAAGTTAAATAAAACAAACTCAAGGTGGAGAACATCTGAGCCCTCTGACGTATGCTCTGAATAAAGTTACTGAATAGCTTCTCGCAGGATTCCTGAGCTCGAGAAGACGCGCCACGGACAGCATAGCAGCTTGCATGGAAATACTTCCCAGGGTAAGGAAGTGTGGAGAGATACTGCCTTTACTGGAATGTGAACTGCACGTAAGCTAAGTGGATGCACAGCAGCCGGCCTGCTCTGCCGCGTCACCTTTTCGGTTAAGGTGAGATGTACCATGAAGTAACATACCTCTCTCCTTCAAGGAAGGCTTCTTCCATGCAGGTTATACGAAAGACAAATGATTTTACACAGTCAGTGCTTCTGCTGATAGCCCCTTTTCATGTTTAAAATAAAAAATTAAAAAAAAAAAAAAA
>NW_009258621.1:2308287-2325216 GCF_000687185.1 Egretta garzetta
GCTGGCCAGTCACTGGGAGGTCGCTGGCTGAATCTCGCCCTTAGTTTCCAAGATCAGCAGTGTGCCGTGTTTTTCTCGCCTGCAGGATATTAGTGCTATGTTAATGATGATGGATATCCACCCGGGAGACACCGTTTTGGAAACTGGCAGCGGGTCTGGCGCGATGAGCTTGTTTTTGTCAAGAGCAGGTGAGAACCTGGCTTTAGAAAACACAGAAGCAGCACGATTCCCTTGTTACGCATTGCCTTTCTTTTCACCAAATACCTATGGTCTGTTCTGAAAAGGTTTGCTGCAGTTCACATGGTCACATACAGTGATTTAAAGGAGAATTGCATCTGTGCCAGAGCAAGTGCAGGGACTGCAAGCCGTTTTGACTGTATTTTGAGGGCTTTTAGTACTAAGGGTTACCAGAGGCCCTGCAGAAAGCTGAGCTTTGGCGATCATTTATCGTTGGCTTTTTCTCCAATCTCATGCCTCTCTCAGTTTCTTTTTCTTCATCTGGATGGACCACGTGAATAATCAGATTGCTGGGTAGCAGTGAAAATGCTTATGTGGATGCACGCTGTTATTTTTTCATTTTACAGCTAGCACGGTTTGATGTCTGTCTCGGTGCTCTAAAAGGTAGAGAGCCTTTGCACACAGCCAATGTGAGTGAGGGCAAAACCTTGCCCTTAGACTTTGTCTCATCTCTAGGTATTTTTGTTTAAATATATTTCTGCTATTGCAGAAAACTGCCTTTCTCTGCAATATTAAAGGACTTTTGAGGGTAAAGACAGGAACCGCATCATGGAGCATCTTGAACTGATACAGCAGAAAAGCACGAGCTGCGTATCCTGAAGGCTTATGTTCAAAGACAGGGCTTGTGGGCAACCCACTATCAGAGTAACCAAAGGCCTGAGGGTGCCAGCAGCATTTACTGAACCCGAGAAGCACCCTGCATCCTGAGCTGCTGTGAAACCTCAGCACCAACATTTCTCTTTTACTGTTTTCTAATGCATGCTACAAAGCATTGTTACGGGCCACGCTGTCTTTGTAAAATGATTATGGTTTGGGCTGCATTCGTGGTTGTACTCCGCATCATTCAGCAGTTCCAAGATAGAAAACGTTTCAGCGTTCCACTTACAGCCAGCCAAGTTTCTGTGGGAAGCGTTGCTTCCTCTTAGCTCTTGTGAGGGAGGCAAACTGAACAAACCAGCTGCTCTTTTTGTTCAGGTCCATTAAATAACCCCAGAACTCGAGGGCAGCAAATTGGTTTTCTCTTGCTCTCCCATGTAGCAACGCTGCATGTCTGCTGTCCCTTGGCACGTGCTCCAGGATAACGATATAAGGCTCTTTAGAAGCATGAGTTTTTACGAGCAAGTTTAGCATTTGGCAAGTATGTTACCAACGTCATCAAGCCAACCCTGCTCTGGGTTGCCAGGTCATACTGCCAAGGACAACGTGACGAATTAGGAATGGTTACACTCAGCAAATGGCTCAGAGTCCTGAAATCCACTAGGAGCTTAAAATTGGTGAGAGCAGGTAAGCAGCAGCAAAGGGAATCTGGAGGGTCCCCTACTGAGGTGAACAGCGCAGTTCATTCTTCTTTGTCCTTTGTTTTAGCTGCAGTAATTGCCACCTGGCCTACTAATTCAGTTGAAAATGCTTATTTTAATGATCAGCCATTAAATGCTGCTCCAGGATCACTCAGCTGTGGGTGGTCTTGATATACTTTGGGCCCAAGTTCTGAGGTCAGCAGTTGCACCTCTGCTCCCTCTCCCTCTTTTTGTCTCCTGCTGCTATTCCTTAGTTCCTTCCGATCATCTTTCTGCAATAAACTGGGGGTTTTTTGTAGTTCCACTGTGGGATTTCGAAGGTGGTATGGGATTATCCTCAAAGCAACCATTGCTGCTGTGGGAGCCAGAAAGCTGACAAAACAGAAGATGGAAGTCAGCACTTCTGTTTCTAGAGATGCCTTTGGAGAGAGGGAAAGTAAGAGTCGTTAGCTCTTCCCATCTTCCCCTGCAGGCAGACCCTAAATCCAAAGAAAGAGACTGAATGCCTGATGCTGCCTAAGGCAAAAGTTAGCTTTTGCTAAATGCAGCGAATTATTTTCTGCCTTGGGTGTGTTCAGTCCACTGTGGCCATTTTGTACGCACACACCTGGACTTCCCAATTATTCCTCTCCTTTTTCAGCCTTGTCCAATAGGTTCCTTCTGATCGCTTTAATTTAGCTGTGACCATGCCAAGTCAGCAAAATCCCTGGCATCGCCAAGCTGTTAACCCCATCCACGGGAAGAAAGCGGCCCTCGTGCGCCAGTTCAGTGCTGCCCTCAGGAAAGGGAAAACAGTATGAGACCATGTTGCTATTTTCAAATGTATTTAACTGAAATCAGCACCAAATAACGGACAGCGTTAGTCACAGTTTAACACAGTTTGGCGCTGATTCAGAAATAGATTTGATTTGCTCTTTCCTAATGGTGGGTAATTTTGCCACCATTTAATACAGTGATACCCAACAAGAAAAACAGCTGCCAGACAGGTAAATGCTGGAATTTAAATCCAGCAGATGCATTACCAAGGTCCATGGAAGTATTTAATTTCCCAAATTCTCACTGATTTAACAGATTTCATTAGTCTTCTCCCTTAGGGTTACTCTCTTTACATTCTTGTTTCTGTTCCTTCTTTAATCTTTCCCAGAAAGTACTGATATGCAACAGGACAAAGTTACAACTGTGTTAAGAATGTGACATTTGCCATGACTTTAAGATCTTTGAGAACCGGAAAATACGATGTATGCAAACTTGTCGTACGGCAGCTCCACAATAATGAAGAGTTCTGCCAAGCCATTTTAACTAGTTGTCTTTATTTTTCCAGAAGTCGGTTTCAAAATATAGGAAATTTTTTGAGTGAGCAGAGGGAGCAACAAGACTGACCCCAATGTGAGCAATTTTACTCTTCCAGTAGTTCCAAACTGGTAATCTCGAGTAATAAGGAGTTGGTGCTGCGATTCTACAACTTTTAAGGTGATCAAAGGCAATGCTGCTGATACCCCACCTCCACACGTCCCAGCTCAGGGAGAGGCTGCTGGGAAACCCATCCCTCTCTTGTTCGCTTTTCTGAATGGATGCACAGCGGGATCACAGAGGTGGGGGAAGCAGGCTGGTGATTCCCACCTAAAATGGCTTTAAAAGTCACAGCGCCTCACCTGCTGAGGTGCTGGTTGCTGAAAGGTGTCTGTGCCCATTAAAAAGTAGCACGGAGAAAGAGAAGCTAATGGGGCGATAGGTTGGGGAAGGCGGGGTGGTGCAAAGATGCAATAACACAGCGAAGCACGGGCCACTGCCTGTGCCTGTCTCTGCCTCGTGCTTCCTTTATGAAGAACATTGTGTATTGGACTCGCATGGCAAATTTCAGGACAGCAAACTTATACTGAAAACAAGCAATAAAATACTTTATTACAGTTACAGACAGTAACAGGAAAATAACGCAAGCCTGCGTAAACCAAGGAGTGCACTTGAAAACCTGCCTGTGGGGCTGAGATCGGCAAGTGGGTGCGGGGCTTTTCTTCGCTTTTCCCCAAGCTTAAGAAGGGACGGGTGGAGAAAGAACTATGCATGGAAAACAGCAAACCTTTGTAAAAATGAGGACTGCCAAAACATTTAAACCCAGCAGTTTCAAATCTCACTAAGACAGAAGGAGTCGCTGTCTGTCAGCTCTGTACGCCTGTGAGTAGTGGCTGGTGTTGGAGCTTTCTGGGCTGGTACCTCTGGTTGGGGTAGCAGGAGTCACAGATTGATAAGGTCACGGGTGCTCACGTCGTTTCCTGTGGCTGGAATTACTTCAGGAGGACATCGTAGAGACGGTTTGCACTGCTAGAACTATGCTTTATTCCGTCTGTGGATCGATGGAGTTCAGTCTGTAAAAGAACTAACCCAGTACTTTATCTGCATATATTTGATTTAAAGGAAAAAATAAACTGTAATTGATAACTTCATATGTGATTATTTTCCTAAAATGAAGCTGAGATTTAAAAGTGTACTTCTGTCATGTACTATGCTACTTTTTTCTAAATTCTTTATTACGTGGGGGCAGAAGTAGTAAGTGGTGTCTTTTTTTTTTGTTTTCAGTTGGGCCCAAAGGACGTGTTATAAGTTATGAAATCAGAGAGGATCATCATAATTTAGCTAAGAAGAATTACAGGCACTGGCGTGCTGCATGGGAAGTAGGACATATGGAAGAGTGGCCAGATAACGTGGATTTCATTCTTAAAGACATCTCAACAGCCACTGCGGATATGACATCTGTAACACTTGATGCAGTAAGTCCAAAAAAATCCCCCCATTTGACATTTCTCTTTTCTGCATAAATTAAAACCCCTAGTGCTCACATTTGCAACAGCACTCCCATATCTAGCTTAACATGAGAAAAAACAATTGGATCCTCATCAGTGAAAGAAACGCTGTGATTTTTTTTTTTGTCAGGTTACAAGTATTTTTGATGTTTCGGTTGCAGTTTCCCAAATGGAAGAGCGATACGGCTGTAGTACAGAAATACTACAGTTAGTAACTGCTGTCTTGTAAGCAAAGGCAAACTAACTTTCTTGTATTTTGGAGAAATGTGTATTTTTTTATCTGAGACATATTTCAAACATTCAATTTAAGAAAAATACATAAGCTTATTGAAAATATAAATATGTAAACACTTTGCTACCAGCTATATAGAACGTGCAATGTAACCAAGACCTAAGTTAGAGTAAGGAATGCACAATTGCTTGCTCTCCTCTCCTGCTTTTTGTATCCAGATTTTGTGAAGGGAGCTGTGCTGAGGCAAACAGCTGGATGTTAACCACCCCTCCCTGTAAAGCAGGCAAACTACTTACACTAACGCTTTAAACAAACGACAGTTGTGTTAAACAGTTTGAGCAAAGAAATAAAATATATGGCATAAAAATATCATTTTTAAAACCTTAAATCTAACAGTACACAGGAAGGATCAGATATTGCATATCCCATTGTTTCACAATTTGAATAGTTTTCTAGCAGAAGGTGGATAAATTGCCAAAGACAGAAGTTTTCTAAATATTGAAACAAACAGCAAGTTAAACATTGAGACCGTAGCGTGATCTTTTCATGATAAAGACACACTTGAACGTTTCATTTTTTATGTTTTTTTTTAATGTTTGAAAACTAGATATCCCAAGGTGTTAGTAAATGTCTTCTAAAAGCATTTATTTATGTCAGGAGTATGGAATTTAATTAGTAGGAAGTTTGACATTAACACAGGACTACTGCATTGGCAAAACGCTACTTGCTGTTTTAATAGAAACTCCTTTGGAAGTAGCAAGGACTTTGTTTTGTGAATGTGTGGATCTCGGGTTTCAGGAGGCAGAAATAAAACTGGTTTGTGATTACGTACTGCTGTTGTATGCGTTCATTTTCCACTAAAAAAAAATTACAGATACATGTTAGTATTTACTGGGAAAACATAAGTATCTTTCTCTTGCAGATAATTCTGGATATGCTTAACCCTCAGGCAGCTCTGCCCGTGGTACACCCAAGTCTGAAACAGGGTGGTGTGTGCGCTGTATATTTAGCAAAGTAAGTATTGACTTCTGGCGCTTAGGCATTCATTCAGGCATCACCCAATGTTGTTACAAAACTAAACATCTTTTAAAATATACATCCAGCATTAATGAAGTGTTTAACAACACTTTTTTGTTTCCCATGTAATTTTTTTTTTAGGGAGTTGCATGCAGTATAAATTACACCTGTCCACATCCTTTGGCCTGTATTTTGGGAATGTTCTCACTATGATCAGTGGAAGTTTTCCCTTAACAACATTCTCAAAATAACTGTACTGCTTTCCAATTCAGTGGGCAGGTTGTTAGCTCCTTTGCCCTAAAATTGAAGGACTCATGTAACCTCAAAGGTAGAGAATGCAAAAAACGCAGTAGGATTGAGACCAACAGTCGGTGATTTGAGTTCTCGAAATACTACTTTATCCTTTGCATTTCTTCAAAAGCATCACACAGGTTATTGACCTTTTAGACAGAATACGGACCCGCAAGCTCCCTTTTTTGTGTGAAAGGATCATTGAGGTAACCCACAGAAATTGGATGGTACTCCCTGCTAAAATCAAGAATTGCAAATCAAGCCAAATGGCAGAAACTCAAGAAAATATTGAAGAACCTCGTCAAAAGGAACACGAAGAAATCCACATTCAGGATCAAGTAGATCTTAAAGGAAGTGAATACAATGGTAAGAACATTATTGCTGATGAGATACCCCGTCACTGCAATTTGATCATCCAAGGGTACAATGAAGGCAAAGTTTGTAGGAAGGGGCAGTATTGTTTTTCTCAGGTCAGCTAAGATTGCTGTGAAAAATAGACGAGCTTTGGGACAGCTTAGGCCTTGTCAGCTTTGAAAAAGATATTAAGTTTAAATATCTTATTAAAAATGTAGACTAAATAGAAAATAAACTGCAATCTGAAAATAATAACTGCCCTTCTACTACTGTTTTCAAATTGTTAGTTTTTAATAAAATTCAGTCCTCTATCTTCGTCCTGTAGTTGCTTTAGAGGACCCTGATGGGCTTAAGGATTCCAAAGAAATGTTACCAGTGTGCTCTGTACTGTAATCATGCAAATCCAAAACAGAAGCAAAAAGAAAATGAAAATATGTCAGGGAAAAATAATCCATGCGCGTTGGCAACTCTGGTCTGCAGGTATGTTTTAAACTTGTTGGAAAGAACTAAAAAGAAGTTTACTTCTCACAGAACCACTTTCTGACGACGCTGAGACATACTTCTCTGTGCCTTACGTCGCCAGACCATCTTACTGGCAGGATGCCCATTCAGGTGAGACACTTGGAAAATGGGGTTTTACCTTAAATGTTTAGTGGTGTTTTATTTTTTAAAAATACTATTTTTTTGTACTAGCATTTGACATGTTACTATATTGTGAAATCATAAAACTTATTATAATAAACTAGTCCTTGTATATTGAAATACTGAAGTAGTAACTTGTTTTCTTTTTAATTAGCATTCCTTACGAAGCTGAGAAAGTTTCGACCACCGCTTTCTTGAAGCTGCTTGTGATGCCAGCTGCTGGTTTGAGTATTGTATCAGAATAAAATAGAATGTTACAAAGTAGCCACTACCTTTTGCAAGTTGTGTAACTTTCCAGTAATGACTGCTTCAATGTCTACTGCATGCAAAGTTGGAAATCCCACCTGGTACTTAAAGGGAAAAGTTTTAACAGACTCATAAGGTACGGTGCCACTACGCAGCACGGTTTGTTCCGCAAAGCAATGGATCTGTGTGGCTCCTCGGGTGTGTGTCATTCTTCATTGCTGGTAAACCAGTCCATGGATTTGTCTTGGTCGGAGGTGCTACCTTGTCTCCTTTTGCTGGACAGGCTCTGATAGTCTACCAGAGAAAAACATTTAGTAAGAAAATAATGGATCAAAGTCCACCCTCTGAAATGCAAGTGAAGCAGCTTCTGACTTCACTGGCTGCCAACTGGAGGCTACTGGTTTCTTAAAGCTCTGCTGTAAGAGAAACTGAAATTCATTGGATTTGTTCTCTTGAGTAAAGCTGTGCTTATTTCAAGAAAAAGACCCATTGCTGACACGTATAGCTTTGGTTCACTTCCACCAGCCATGCTGAAAGCTGCCTGGTTGGTTGTGAACTTTATACAAAGCATTCTCCAACGGTCACAATAAACACAACTTTTTCTGAACTTTGTGAGATATAAAAAGTAAGATTTCTCAAGTAAAAATAGATAGGGTCTCACATCATCTCCAGCTAAAGCACATGCTGATCTTTAACACATTACATTTATTAAATGGTGAGTTGGAGCCTCCTCACTTGTTCTGTACCTCAAGGAAGATTCAAATGCTGAATTTTCCAAAGTTGAAGGATCCCTTGAGAATCACAGTTGTGCTGAAGCTGTCAAAAGCAATAACACAATCCTACTATAACAGTGAAAATTTGGGTGTTAGTGAGAACAGATGCAAATAAAAAATAGACCTATAAATAAATAACCCTGTATTAAATAATTATACTAAGAACTCTGCAGTGGTTAAGCACATGAAGGTATCTTTGCAGAACTGAGGCCTCGTGCAGCTCCCCCAGGAAGTCTGCATCTCAAGTGTGTTCCACTCTTAATAAATTAAACAATGAGCACTTGCCCCATAACTGCTGTATGTAAAGGAGGCTTCTCGGAGAAAGGCTCAAGGTGCTATTTTAAGTAGATTGATGTGCAAGCCAATTACATAAAACAATTTTCACAATAAACAGTTGTATTGTTTTCTACTCATACCTCAATCTTAAAAGGAAATTTGTATAAACTCCATCAACAATTGAGGTACACTTAAAGGAAAATGTGAAGTGTGATTTAATGTATGTCCAAACTGATGACAGCAACTGAGCAGCCTGCCCTCTCCAAAAACACAGCTCTCGACGTTAATTCACATAACGCGCACCAGTATTCTTCCTGTTTCTTCTAGCCAACCCTAAGTGTTTAAAATAGGATTCTCAATTTAATTAATAATGCAAGAACAGTAATAAATGCATAATAGACTGCAACACAACCCAAAGTCTATCACAGTAGATGAAGGCAGTTTGAAGAAACTCTGTACTTCCAGGAAGTCACAGAATCACAGAATGGTTTGGGCTGGAAAGGACCTTAAAGATCACCTAGCTTCAACCCCCCCTGCCATGAGCAGGGACACCTTCCACTAGACCAGGTTGCTCAAAGCCCCATCCAGCCTGGTCTTGAACACTTCCAGGGATGGGGCAGCCACAGCTTCTCTGAGCAACCTGTTCCACTGCCTCACCACCCTCATAGTGAAGAATTTCTTCCTTTTATCTAATCTAGATCTACCCTCTCAGGTTAAAGCCATTACTCCTTGTCCTGTCACTACAAGCCCTTGCCCAAAAGTCCCTCTCCAGCTTTCTTGTAGGCCTCCTCTTCAGGTCCTGGAAGGCTGCTACAGGGTCTCCCTGGAGCCTTCTCCAGGCTGAACAACCCCAACTCTCAGCTTGTCTTCACAGGAGAGGTGCTCCAGCCCTCAGATCATCTTTGTGGCCCTGCTCTGGACTGGCTCCAACAGGTCCGTGTCCTTCTTACGTTGGGAACCCCAGAGCTGGATGCAGCACTGCAGGTGGGGTCTCAGGAGAGCAGAGCAGAGGGGCAGAATCACCTCCTTCAACCTGCTAGCCATGCTGCTTTTGATGCAGCCCAGGATACGATTGGCCTTCTGGGCTGCTAGTGCACATTGCCAGGTCATGTTGAGCTTCTCGTCAACCAACACCCCCAAGTCCTTCTCCTCAGGGCTGCTCTCCACCCACTCTGCCCAGCCTGTAGTTGTGTTTGGGATTGTCCTGACTCATGTGCAGGACCTTGCTCTTGGCCTTGTTAAACTTCTTGTGGTTCACACAGGCTCACCTCTCAAGCCTGCCCAGGTCCCTCTGGATAGCATCCCTTCCCTCCACCGTGTCGACTGCGCCACACAGCTTGGTGTCATCAGCAAACTTGCTGAGGGTGCACTCAATCCCACTGTCCGTGTCACCAACAAAGATGTTAAACAGCGCTGGTCCCAATACCGACCCCTGAGGAACACCACTCGTCACTGGTATCCACTTGGACATCGAGCCGTTGACCACAACTCTTTGAGTGCAGCCATCCAGCCAACTCCTTATCCACCAAGTGGTCCACATGTCAAATCCATATCTCTCCAATTTAGAGACAAGGATGTTGTGTGGGACAGTGTCAAATGCTTTGCACAAGTCCAGGTAGATGACATCAGTTACTCTTCCCTTATCCACCAATGCTGTAACCCCATTGCAGAAGGCCACCAGATTTGTCAGGCACGAT
Organism: Egretta garzetta; assembly: GCF_000687185.1. Lineage (NCBI taxonomy): Eukaryota > Metazoa > Chordata > Aves > Pelecaniformes > Ardeidae > Egretta > Egretta garzetta. The sequence continues at coordinate 2,318,149 of NW_009258621.1, forward strand.
TTGCCCTTAGTGAAGCCACGTTGGCTGTCACCAATCCCATCTTATTATCTGTGTGCCTTAGCATGGTTTCCAGGAGGATCTGCTCCATGATCTTGCCAGGCAGTGTGGCTTGAGCACTTCCCGATGAAGACTGAGGCAAAGAAGTCATTGAGTACCTCAGTCTTCTCCATATCCTTCTGGGGAGGACCCACATTTTCCCTTGTCTTCCTTTTATCACTGACATACCTACAGAAGCTTTTCTTGTTGCCCTTGACATCCCTGGCCAGATTTAATTCTATCAGAGCTTTAGCTTTCCTAACCCAATCCCTGGCTGCTCAGACAATTTCTCTCTATTCCTCCCAGGCTACCTGTGCTTGCTTGCACCCTCTGTAGGCTTCCTTGTTGTGTTTGAGTTTGTCCCGGAGCTCCTTGTTCATCCACGTGGGCCTCCTGGGATTTTTGACTGACTTGCTCTTTGTTGGGATGCATTGCTCCCAAGCTTGGAGGAGGTGATCCTTGAATATTAACCAGCTTTCTTGGGCCCCTCTTCCTTCCAGGGCTTTATCCCATGGTACTCTAACAAGCAGATCCCTGAAGAGGCCAAAGTCCGCTCTCCTGAAGTCCAGGGTCATGAGCTTGCTGTGTGCCCTCCTCGGTGCCCTAAAGATCCTGAACTCCACCATTTCATGAGCACTGCAGCCAAGGCTGCCCTTGAGCTTCACATTCCCCACCAGCCCCTCCTTGTTGGTGAGAACAAGGTCTAGCATATCAACTCTCCTCGTTGGCTCCTCTATCACTTGGAGAGGGAAGTTATCATCAACGCATTCCAGGAACCTCCTGGACTGCTTATGACCCTTTGTGTCGTCCCTCCAACAGATACTGGGGTGGTTGAAGTCCCCCATGAGGACCAGGGCTTGTGAACATGAGGCTGCTCCTATAGAGGCCCTCATCTGCTCGGTCTTCCTAGCTGGGTGGCCTGTAGCAGACCCCCCCCTCTAATGTCACCTGTCCCTGCCCTCCCTGTAAACCTGACTCAGAAGCTCTCGGTTGGCTCCTCATCCACCCCCAGGTGGAGCTGCAGGCACTCCAGCTGGTCACTGACATAGAGTCGAGAGACAAGATGTGAAAACAAAAATGAAACTGTGGCAGTAAAAGCACAGTTCTGCCAATGTAACTGTATTTGTAGTGGGGATTTCTGCTAACACATAGAGATCATGCCTTGTCATACCAAGAAGGGCACAGCAGTCCCTGCAGTGGTCTAAAGGGCAAATATGGCCTCAGTTGCCTGAACTACTTGAAAATTATTTGCAATTTTAAGCCATACCTTGGGTGCAATGAGAAGGAGAGTCAACGAGCATTTTTTCAGTTGGAAAGGTGCCCTTCGCATTCTGGGATGAATGTAGTTCCATCATCTCCAAAGTGCCAGTAGATGAGGAGGAAGATGATGATAACCTTAGTCGTACAAATCTTCCTTTCTTACCACAAAGCAAGCAGTCTGCAGGAGTACCACTAGGTCCTCGGGGCAGCTGTACTTCATCATTGTGATAGTTTCTCACAGCTCCGCTGTGGTGCACAGAACGTTCTCGCTGCCATATATAATGTGTTGGAGCAATAGCCATCACCTATCAGAACAGCCATTATATCAGAAACCATAAAAATAACAGGAAAACATACAGCTGAAAATGAGCGATCCAATTCATGTATGGCAGAGAATTAATACTACGCAGCTGAAATAGATATCATCTATTATCTACCTGCTTCTGTCTCACTAGAAAGTTTGCTACCTTAGGCACAAGCAAGTGAACCAGTTATGAGTCAGATGTGGAAACACAAGTGTCTTGTATACTCATGTAAACCATCACAAACACTGGTTTATGCTTTGTACGTTGGACTGAAGATGGTGTCCTTTCCTAACTACTAAACACCAACAAGCTGGATCTTCTGGTTTACAACATCACCACACTGATGACTGTTGGAAGCTGGAAGGGTATGCTGGGAAAAGCATTCCACGCTTGCCTTGTTCCTTGTGCTTCTCCCGTAAGCACCCAGTCCCATCCCCAGAGATGGGATTCCAGAGTAAATGAGCTTTTCCACCAGCTGTGGAAAACACTATGTTCTTAGAACACAACAGGGCTTTTCCCTGAAAAGTGAGAAATCTCTTCTTTCCCTCCTAATATGTTTGAAAAATGTTGGTTGTAACACTGCATTAATAGTTGAGAAGGTTAAAAGTGTATCCTTCTGAGGTTTTTCCAAATGCAGCGGAAAACCCTTACCTTAAAAAGTCAACTGAAGTTATATTATTGATTTTGAAGAGAATAAAGTTTCACCTGAGGTGCTGGGATTTTTACTTGAAGATTCTACTTGCGTACAAACTTATAATTTGTAAAGCAAACACACACACACAAAATATTATTTCTAAAGTGGATGAAGCGAAAAAACAATGGTAAATCTTAAATAAAAATATTTGCATAAAGCAGAAATATTCTAGTCAATAAAAACTTCACTTTTAACAGTAGTAAGATATTCTAGTTTACTTTAAAAGCACAGTTTCAAAGAATGTATTTTAGATGCAGAAGAAAAGAAAAATTCATGGAGGGTAAATGGAACATTACATTTTAGCTGCATCTTTTCTTCCCCATGGCTTGTCTACACACTGTAGGGAAGGAATTATTTGTATAGAGCTAGACTGTTAGGTGGTATTAATTGTTGTAGTTTCAGCATCTACAATATTAAAATCCTCCCTACCTCTTCACAGCAGCGTCTGCTTACAATAGCCCTGTAGTCAATTTTACTCCACAGTTGATCTCTTAATTTTAAGAAATCAGGGAAGAGCTTTCTCCAGGCTTTTCCCAAAGCCCATGGGAAAATGTCATACTTTGATTCTTCATCGTCTTCTTCAACTGTATTTGCCAGATACCTTCAAACATATATATGTTTGTGTCTGTAAATGTTGTTAAATCTTAAATCACTGGATTAGTATGATTTCTAACACTAAAAGACATAATATTAACGTAGTTCTTTTTCCTAATATTGTGAGAAAAACTGCTAACAAAATACAGCCTTTTCTCAGGAGTACATTATTTTCTTAATCAGAAAGTTCCATGTGTATCCTTTGGGTAACTAAAAGTCTCCTAAATTAGTAGATACACAAGAACTAACATATGCTGACAGCTTCCTCCAAACTGGCAAGATACCCTTGCACTAAAATGAACAGTTTCTGACTTATTCTCTAAGTAAAGCTTAAAACTATCTTACAAAATTTTAAACTTTACATTTTCTACTTTATGGATTTTAACTATTCTTGGAAAATCACATCACTCACATTAAATTAGCAGCAAACAACTAAATACAGGTCTACCTTCATGTATAAATGAAAAACTTAAATGACTTTTTTAATGTCCATATTTCTCCCTTCCTTCACTCCATGCTGCTTTTGGTTCTGAGTCATCTTCCCAGACAACAGGAAAATATTTACTTCCTCTGGATCCACCTGATACTAAACTCCTGTGAATCATACCTGAGAAAATTATGACTTTTGGTCTCCTCCCCAATTTTCTCACTTGCTCCTAATCCAAATATTCCCTCTAGTCCCAGTGTCTCCAGAGCCTTTGTCCCTTTCTAATCCTCTTGCTCTTCTGGCCTGGCTTTGCTCCCTTCAGTGGAGTCAGATGGCTTCCTCCTCCATTCTCAGCAGGTGCTACCCATTCACAGCAGAAGAAACAGCCATCTTTCTCCCCCTACCAGTGCACAAATCAGAGCATCTGAGAAGCCTTATTAAGGAAAAAAGATGACCTGAGCACCATAACGCTATGAAAGAAAATGCTGAATCACTCTGTAGGTATAGCCAAATATGGAGAGATTATATAGGCTTGGTAAAGACAGATTCCTGATTGCACCTTTGTTTCAATGTACAGAAATTTTAGAACTGTTCAAAAAAGTTCTCAGAAATTCTCTAGCAGTATTTTTTTGGTTGACTTAAATCACGTTGACAGAAACTTTCTTTAAGAAAGAGATGCTCGTGAGGTGCGTATCATGATGAAACATTTCAGTACAAATGACTTATAGGCTGGCAAAGATATAAAATAGGATCTTCTAACAGGAATTGTGAGCCGCATCTATGTTGCCATGTATTGTCCTGCGTATATTTCTTGTAATACTTAAAAAAGTTCACAGATTTACAGTTTGGCAGGCAGAACGCCATGCTGTGTGTCACAACAGCAACACAAACATCCCCTCACTGCTGCTCAAGCTTGTTCTGCACAGGTGGTCATCAGAGGAATAATGTTGAATTTGCACTATTTATATATAGGATGTAGATTACATTTCTATACTTTGTATAGAACCCAAACAACTACACAATCATTAAAGAAGCCTCATTGTATATCATAATTATCAGTGGCATAAACAAAGAAATAAAATAATGCAAACTTTATCCTAATAAAACCAGATAATTTAAAAGTACTTACAGAGCCACAAAGAAATTGATTCTGGTATGCTCATTTATTGTGAAGTTAGCCCTCTTGAAATAAACGAAAGTCATTGCCAAGAGATACTGTTTTAAAATGTAAAATGTTACATTCATTATTAAGTATCAATGTATTATTTCAGTACATCATTTCCTAAGGTCAAACCACCACAAATGCTTTGCACATTTATCTTGCACCAAGATATTTTGGTCATTTTTATCAATGAGGAAAGCATAAATTGAGTTTCTCAAAGCTCCCATATGAACAAAATAGAAAAAAATTATGGCCTGTATTTGCATTACAGTATCAAGTGATTAAGAACAGATTTTTCACTCGATATATGTTCTATTAACTAAGAGGGAAATACACTTGCCTTGTCTGCAATTTTACAGCAACAGTCCATCCAAAGGAAGTCTTGGATTAGATCATCATCTGCAACAAAAAAAAAGTTGTAGCATTTCAAACACAAAATTGTTTTTGTTAGAAAGTATTTGTAAATAAATAACAGACCATCCCTTTATTAAACCAAATAAAAAGAAGCAAGCTAGACGCAGCAGTCAAGAACAGGGAAACTGAGGGGAGAAAGAGATTAGGTATGAAAAAACATAAGTGACAAAAGAAGACAAACTACCACAAAGGCAAGGTGAAAAAACTAGTGACTGCATTTCATTCTCAGTAGTAGCAAATGAAGGTAAAAAATCATCAGGTTTTTTTCTATTTATGTAACTTCTTCCTGCATTAAGTGGTTCCATCTCATAGCATACCATTATTTCTGATGAACCATAGACTGTTGAGATCTCTGCACTTTGATTGCCTGACAGCCTTTATAAGGCAATACTTGCTTGCTTATCTGTGGTCAGTGCATCACTGTCTGTGGACATGTACTATAATAGGAGTACCACAAACTCTCTCCGATTCACTCCTGGATTCAAGGTTCAAACAAAAAACAGGCGTAGTCTTCCACTACTACTTAATCCCTTCACTACATTAAATAAATACAAAACTTACTATGAAAGAGACACAAATGCAAAAGACACTCTGCAGTTTTTCTTCCCGTCCCACTTCTCCCCCTAAATGTTTATTCCCACAATATATAACACATTTATAACACTGGAGTCCAGCCTTTTTTAAGCCTTGTGTAAAACAAGATGTACATTGTTTTACATGTACTTGTTGAAATAGAAGAGAAAATAGAAAGGGAAATGATCATTAAAAAAAGTATCATACCATCTTGGTTTCATTTGTAATTTAAAAAGATACTTCTCATCAGTTTGGTAGCACTTTTTGTATTTTGAACTTAGGCATTAAGTATTTATACGCTAAAACATAATAAAATATCGTTAGACAAAGACATGGTCACTAGTATCTATACAAAAAGCACTCACAGAATTACTGAGTTTAGAAAACATACTTGCTTAATAGTTTACTACTCTTCACTCAATACATTGATATCTATCATTAACCTACCAAATAATTTTAAAAAAGCTATCATTTCCTGACGATGAATAACTTGACGTGGTCCCTTTGGACATTGATATTTATGTCTAGGAACATTTTTTTCACCATTTTCTTCATGTTCTTCAAAAGTAGGGCGCTTTAGTCTAATAAGTTTTTTTTGCTGATGTGATCTGGATGCACTCAATTTTACATGAACAGTGACAGTGGGAGATGTCTGACACACCAGATTGTGTCTCATTTTGGTAAGTAAAGATTCCTGTTAAAACAGAAAAAGAAATTGACTACAAAAATAGTTAGCTTGAGCAGCAGTTCTCTGCATTTCTTTTGTTCAAATTAAGTGTTTCAGTAGAGCTTGTATGCCAGGTGATACAAAAATTAATTGTATCAGTACTTATTGTCTAAGTCTCATGCCCTAAGCCAAAAATGTAGATTTTTTTAATTTAGTTCTAATTTGATAAAGCTCTTTTTCAGTGGAAAGAGCCTTCAATCTTTCTTTTATCATTCAAATTTCAAAACATGGAAAAAAATCCTTTCCAGAAAAAGTTGCCATTTGTCAGACCCTCACAGCCCCATGCACTTGTATCTACCAAAAAATCTCCATTCCTCCCCTCCAATTTGTGGTTGTGTATTTTTCAAAGAGCATTAATAATTGGGAATAAAAACTTATCCCTCAGGTAGGACATACCCTGAAGACATAACCAAGGACACAAACCTGAGGTGTTTGTAACTGTAAAGATCAAGAAGATACCGAATGGAGCGTGAGGAAAGGTATTTTCAGACAGGAGCAAATGTAATTACTCCTTCAGTAGGTCCCTCCACAGAGCATAGGCCTGCCTGAAGCCAGCTCACAGCAGCCTCCTGGCTGGCTCTCCAGCTCCTAGTCAGCTGCCACCTTAAAAAAACAACCAAACCACCCCCCCCCAACCAAACAAAACCCAGAAGCCCCTCACGTGTGCCTTTGAGAAGGCTGTTTTGGTTCCCAGCGGGCGGGCCCGGCGCCCGCGGCTGCCCCGCCCCGCTCCCCTCAACAGCCCTTCCCTCCAGAGACCGCCCCGCCACGCGGCCCCCCCGCCGCGCACCTCGAGATGGCGCCTCTCGCAGCCAATCGGAGCGCGCGAGACAGCTCCCGCAGCCAATCGGGGCGCCGGGCCCTTTTACCCCCCCC
>NW_009258621.1:2325226-2335883 GCF_000687185.1 Egretta garzetta
GCCAGGCTGGCGGCCGCTGCTTTTTCCTGTGCCCGTAAGCAGCTGTGCAACTCGACGCGCATCTCTCAGCTGCTCAACGACATCGTAAAATCTTCCCTCACACACCTCCCCAGGAGACACAGGACACGAGGGAGAAGGCGTACGGAGCTTTACAGATCATTAAAAATACAAGGTGCGATATTACCCTGCTGTTACCTTTCCACAGAAGCAATTAATGCGTGTGGTATTATGCAATTAGTCTAAGGCAGTCTATTGAAACGTAGTAACAAGAATGAAGAACTCCCTTTGCTAGTAAGATTCAGTGTGAAATCTTATTGCTATCTTTTGTTCTAAAAGCTAAAGATTTATTCCAGGAAGATGGCAAGAAATACATCTAATGTCATTGTTTCCCCCTGTACAGGCCAATTAAAGAGTAACTGGTCTCATTCATTATGGTAAGGAGAAGAGAGGCCTTTTTACTCCTTCCTCATCTTTTATTGATAATTTGCCAGATATCTTTATCTAGGTGCTCTGAGCTAGTGAGCATATTCAGGGAAAGGTCATGTCAAGCGTTCAGTTTTGGGCCCCTCACTACAAGAAAGATGTTGCATTGCTGGAGCATGTCCAGAGGAGAGCAACCAAGCTGGTGAGGGGTCTGGAGCACAAGTCATACGAGGAGCGGCTGAGGGAACTGGGGTTATTTAGTCTGGAGAAGAGAAGGCTGAGGGGAGACCTGATCGCCCTCTACAACTACCTGAAAGGAGGCTGCAGTGAGGTGGGGGTCGGCCTCTTCTCCCTGGTAACAGATGATAGGACCAGGGGGAATGGTTTGAAGTTGCGCCAGGGCAGGTTTAGGCTAGACATTAGGAAAAACTTCTTCACCAAAAGGGTTGTCAGGCTCTGGAATGGGCTGCCCAGGGAGGTGGTAGAGTCCTCATCCCTGGAGGTATTTAAAAGAAGGATAGATGCTTAGGGACATGGTTTAGTGGTGGGATGGCAGGGTTAGGTTAAAGGTTGGACTCGATGATCTCAAAGGTCTTTTCCAACCAAAGTGATTCTATTCTATGATTCTATTCTATTCTAAGTTTCTGATCGTGTACTCGAGAGAGAGAAAAAAACATATCAAGTAGTAAGCGCACGAACTAACAACATCCCTGTATGGAATAGGCTGAAATCAGGAGAGTTGGCAGCAGGGGAGAGAGAATACCAAATACATAGGTTGGGCAAAAGTCTCCTTGAGGTTCTCTCTTCATACACATGTGTTCAGGTTGAGTTACCCTGCATTAAATTATAACATTTCTGCATACTACTTTTCATCTAAGGAACTCAAAGCACTCTTCAATTAATTACCATTCGTTTGATAACTGTGGACAACAAAGAAATTATAAGTTATGGAAACTTCCATATAACCATCTAAACCATTCAGACTAGCAAACAAGCTTCTGTCATTTTTTGCCCTACTGCGAAACATAAAACTGCAATGATAATTGAGAAGTGCATGCATTCTTCTTCTTTACATCTTCACATTTGTATTCCTTGGCTTATCAATAAAATGTAGCTTACAATATAGAACTTTATCCACACAGAGCTTTCCAAGGTTGGCATGGGTTTTTTCCCGTAGCTCTCCCCTTTTTAAAATTTTTTTTTGAGTTGGTGGTTCTGCAATGAAATACAGGGTATTTTTCAATTTTCACTCTCAAAGATCTGTTACAATCAAGTTACTCAACAGGTACTGTGACTCTAACCTCTGTGGTACTGTCCTCTACCTCCCAGGACCCAGGGCTCTGCCCCAATACAGACCAAATGCATAACCTTGGCTCATACTCTGAGGGAACCAAAGGTGTGAGAAAAGTCTGTGAGAAATTTTGCAAGTTTACCTTCCTTTCCTTGAAGGACTCTACAGGATGAGGTAGGATTGTTGAGATGGGGATGATTCAAGGATTCAACTTGGAAACATGAAAAAACATCATTGGGGAAAAGTTGGATGCCTGAACATGATGACAATAAGGAAACAGAACTTTACCTGACTCTAAGTCCTTTGCATGAGGTAGTGGACTTAACTGGTTCTCAACTTTGCATATTATTAACTGCAGTTTTTAGAAGAACTGCAGTTTTCAGATTTCAAGAATATCTGGAAGAATGGAGGGTTTTTTTTTTTTATTTCCAGCTGGCTTGCTGGGCATCAGGGGGCACTGTTTCACCACAAGGAATTTAAACTGACACACTGTGGCATTTGTCTGGTCTAGTACACTGGATTTCATGTTGTACTTAATTCCTAATCCTTCCTATAGGTGGACATTAAATCAATTTACCTACTCTTGATCTCTATATGTTATCACAGTTTGAACTGTTTTATACACGCACACACACATATATAAAATGAGTAAGACCTGGGTTTGAAAGACCTGGGATTCTTACAAAATATTTTTGGGAAAAAAAAAAATCCATAAATGCACTGGAACTCAATTATATGAGATATATAGTTACACAGGTACCCAGTAGCTGGTCCAAAAAGGCAGCTGCAGAGAAGCTTGCTTCCTTTAAACAAAAAAAAGGACTTAAATTTTTTTTCAGTGATTGAGTTGTTTACAGATAGATTAAGAAGCATCACTGAAGAAAAACATGGGTAGTATTTTAATAAATTTAGGATATCCATATTTCTTTTTTTTAAAATCTTTTAGTATCTGTGAGGTAGGAAAACAAATGCCTTTGGCCTCTGATATCCTGTCCAGTGAACTTCTTTTGTGTTGTTTAAGAAAGACAAAGTACCATAGGAAGAACACCTGGTATTTCTTTTCAAATAAAGTAATGAAGAACCATTGGTTCTTTTAAATACAGATCATTGTTCATAATAAAACACATATTTTTCAATTCTAGCCTTTTCCTACTTATTTCAGAGTGTGAAATAGAAAAAAAAAAGCCTCTCTTCCCTGTAGAGGTGACTCCCGACCTTGTCGGCGGGAACCCAGCCTCTCAATCAAATATGTTCTAGATTCAGTGCACGCAGGCTGAGAGTGTGATTCCTAAAGACCATAACGAAACTGAAGCATTCATCTAAAAAGCAAACTCCAGACATGCGGTTGAATCCATTGGAATAGAGAGTGTAGCAGGTCACACAAGTTTCAGTAAATTAAAAAGGAACAGATAAACCACCTGAACCCACATCTATCACTAGAAACCTGTTTTTTATGTGGGAAGAGAGAGTAAGGATTTAGATGAGTCGTGTGAAACAAATTATTAGGGTGCCTGAGAACTAAGCTTAATAGACTGAATATGGCTTACCTGTTTGTTCCTTGAGGTGGGAAGTAACAGATGCTGGAAAGGTACCTTACAGCTAGATCTTTGCTTTTGACAAATGTTACAGTATGATTAGAACTACAAGTGGTCCAGTGCCACTAAAGTATATGTCACTGATGGATGAATGGACAGAAAAATTTTCAGCTTTGTTTACTTGAAAAGAACTTCTAAGCATACAGTGGGGTTTTTACAGCTGTAGTTATTCTCAGGTACTGAGAAATTCAGGCACTAGAAGAAAAAAATCATTTGGAAATTATGTAGTGAACAGGAAGAGTATTGACTAGACTAATGCAGCAAATGGTAAAAGAACGGGAAGACTGCCAGCAAACACAGTGCATGTTTAAACATGCTGCTTCTGCATACTTCAGAACAGCCAAGTACTCTGCAGCAGTACTGGGGACATAAGTTTGAACTTGCTGTTCATTTCTACTGTAAATAGACCGATATATCCTGTATGAACTTAACTAATTCAAAGCAGGCAGTGGAAGCCTCTAAGAGTTATTTTTAAGGATTGGCACTTCTGTGCTGGTTATAAATGAAATTAAGTCGTCTTATCTGAAGAGTTCCAACTACTTTATCAAAATAAATAGATGAGACTACATTAGGTCTTCACCATCACGTCACAAAATGGCAAGTGGTGAAAGATGTATCTCTCAACATCAACAGCTCGAAATTCTGAGTGCATATTTTACATTAAAGGGAAAGGAGATGAGATGTACAGTACCCCTTTAAGTGTTTTTTTAACTTCCTGACATCACCCACCATAATGTAACTTTTTAAAGCCACTGGAGATTGTATTTTGCATCAGTGAGTATTTAATAACCACGGTTATTTGTTACCCAGTTATGCCCGTGCCATTTCTTCATACTGCATTGTGCAAAGAGCACTAAGAAGCAGGACTCCTCTGTGCCACCATGACCCTGGAGCCATTTGTTTCAGCTGCCAAGAGCACCAGGCTTCCTGAGACACCAGAGCAGGTGTGAGTTGGCTGTGCCCAAGGTGGTGCTGGTGAACTGCGCCTGTGCAGAGGAGTGGGACTGCCTACACTCACATTAAAAAATGCGAACTCTTCAGCTGGTATTTTTCTCCTCTTTCCTCTCAGAAACAACTAGCAAACCCTAGACCTCAAAAATCCTTCGCGATGAAAATGTAGCTGAACCAATAAAACGTCAAGAATTTTACTTTTTTAAGTTTTCTATAAAGTTATTAAGTTTTATTATTAATAATTATAGTTATTTCTATAAAGTTCTTAAGTTTTTATAAAATCACATTAGCTGAAAATATTCCGTTCACATCTAGTAGGACACATGCAGTCTCACTGCTGTAATGTCTATGTACACATTAGTACACAAAACCACAAAAGATCTAAGTAACTTATTATGCAGGAAACATACTTACCTTTTCATCTAGGGAGATGAAAAGTAAAAAAACTTCAGTGCTTTCAAAATAATGTCCTAATTTTTTTCCTGGCAGCAAGTTCAGCATTTCCTAAATAATACCTGTTTGAGTGGATGAAGAGCAGGTGGGGGCCTTCAAACTCTTAGCTAGCAGGCTTATGATTCTGTAACTAGACAAAACGTGTAAACTGCATAAAATCTTTCTCATCTTGTTTTCCAATTCCAAAGTTTAGATTTACCTCTCAGTTTACTGGTTACATAATTCAGATCACAAACTCTTTCAGACACGGTATCTCTTTTATTCTCCATTTTTCCATTGTTGAACACAATTGAATCTTTGTCCATGACCACAGCCCCTATAATAGGAAACAATAGTAGTAATTAAGACAGGACAATTTCATTATTGTCAAGAGCCTTATTTTGATGGCACGGCATTCAGAAGACTCGCCCTGTGAAAGGATTAATCAAGAGTGATGTAGCTAGAATTTCTGAAGGGAAAATTATTTTCATATGCAAATAGTTTGGCTTCAGTCCCCTTATACTGCTAAGAAATGAACAGCATGAAGTTCAACAGTTGGAAGGCAGAACTTCAAGGACAGCCCTTTAGAGACTAAAACCAGGCAAGTTAAAATGTGAGCTGGAAAGAGTCAGGATTCTTTTTTTTTTTTTCAATCCCATCTAATGGCCCAGGCTTCACACAGTTAAAATTAGAGTTGCCAGAGTTTGTTAAACATTGAATGCCCCTCCCAAGAAGCAATGGGCTCTATAATTACTTCACAGCAGGGCAAAAAAGCTTTGTTTCTCTGAGTTCAGTAATCACGGGTTGTAAAAGTTCTCTCACTCAGAGGTTGAAGCAATAAAAACCAGTACGAAGGCTGTAAATTAAAGTGCAAAGAGAAACAGCTGAACTTTGGCAACAGCTATTGCTAACAGGAAAAATAAGGGAAACTCACAAACTAGGAGAGTCATTACAAACCAAAAGCAATTTATTTCAGCTAGGGAGTGAAAAAAAAAAGCATTCTGTGAGCTATGGAACACCTAGCTCCTTTAACCCCACTCTCTGCTGCCTGTTGTGTTACCCTAAATGGTGTTTGTGGGATGCGATTTTTCTGCTTGGCTGATGGCTGTATTTATTCACCTTTGCTTGGGGAATGACTACAGACAAGTCACAGTGAGGTAAGAGTGGGTGGGGATTTCCAGCACGTTAGCTGCTCCCTGGAAACTGCCTGTGCGCATGCCGTGACCCTGTTTACGTTCAGGAATAAGTGTCTTCTGCTTACTGCTGGGTACAGATGTCTACATAGGTTGTTACTGTGGGTTACCTGACATACTGTAAATCCACGCCCTAGCCTGTATATATAGATGAGTCTGACACAAGCAAATTTAATGGCAGACACCTCCAGGTTGTGAGAAAAGTATTTAATGTGCCTTCTGATAACACTATACCGAGAGACGGGACAACTATCTGTCTGTACAACCATCTGCTTTGGTTCTGCCTACAGCACAGAGATGTTAACATGTTTTATCGCATGACAAAACTATTTAGGACTCTCAAACAGTTTTTAACAAGTGTTTTGACAAAGTTCCATCTGTATCTTCTTTCACAGAGAATGGCTAAAAGGGCAAAAAAAGTATCATAGATGCCAGAATTGAAACAATTTTAGTGTAAACGGAGCTTCTCTTACTACAACTTGCGATCTCATGTTTTCCTCTGAGCCCTTTCCAAACCATACTAAACCAGTGAGTGTTCTCAGGGATTGGGCACAGGCATTAATATGCTTGCCTCTCTCTTACCAGGTAGTCTGGATGAAGAGTTACTACATCTTTTACATCAAATGCTGTGCATTTTAAGCAGCTTTGAATGTTCTAAAAAATGCTGTAGGTATAAGAGCCATGGAGATGCATTTTCAGGTAAGTACAGCCGAGGATGACAAGCCTGTTACTGACCCCACCCACTGGAGTTAAGTGCCAGCCCTGGCACAGAGGTGAGGATGCCACAACGTATCAGGCAGGTTGGTTTCTATTAACCTCAAAGATGCAAATAGAGCACACATTAATTGCATGAGCATTTCTCTCCTGTGGCTACGCCCTGTCTACCTTTATGAACCTCTGAACCAACCTCTGAGCAGATACCCTTACTTTCAGTCAAAGGTCTCCAGCCTGATAAGAGAACCAAGTTGTGGGCTTCTGAAGCTGAGGACACCTTTATGAATGTTGCCACTGCCTCTGAACTAATTTCCATCTCCAGTGTGCATAACAATTTCGGCAAAATACAAGCATAGTTAGGTTTGTAAACCATGTTGTTGTTATTATTAAAGGAAAAAAAAAGGCATGATCTAGAAACAGGCCAAAAATAAACAAAACATGTAAACTAGCTTTTTTACAGTGTTCAGAAGTAGTCAGTCACTCAGTCCAGCAGAAAGACACATTTATTTTCTTATTTGACCAGCTCCATTCAGCCAAAAACATTTAAGCTGTCCATGACTGCAAATGCTCTCATTATTCAAATCAAGATAATAATACTTACCTGTTACGTAGTGTCTTTCAAACCTGCAGGAAAAATAAAATACACAGAAGCACCGGTTTTATTACAACTCTTTGAACAGCAGCATACATCAGTTTGTGAAGGTACGGAGTCTTCAGAAACACAGCACGGGCAAGATACTCTACAATTTTTCAGTATTGTCCTCTACAGTCCTTTCATGGCTTCATTCTATACAGACATTCGAAAACTGTACTAATAAAAAGTTCCTGAGCAAGTTCTAAAATATAGGTAATGTATATAGCAATGTCTACTGTCCAGAAAACCTGTCAGCACTTTTAAGCTTAAGACTGTTTCTGGTTGTTTCTAACTTTGTCAGCCTGAACCAGTTAAAAGTCATCATGAATTTTCAAAAGTCATTAGTTTTGTTAGGAAAACACTAGTTGACACTATGGTTTACAATTTGGTATACATAATACATGGCCTATTTTCTAGGGATGAGACTTTGGTTATCTTCAGAAGGGTACATGCAAAACCAATCAGGTTTGCAGCCTCTGAAGAATCTCAGTTAGAGCTAGATTGCCAAATACTCCAATGGCACCGACCACACTTGCTCTACTCATCGCTCTGATCTGCTGACCACAGTGCATGTCAGAGCCCCACCTTGCATAATTTCCTGATACCTCAGGGGTGACTCACACATCCATGCAACTTTCCCTGAAAGCAGTTTTTGTCCTTTTTCTGTGCCTGGGGAGTATCACAAGCGCACTCACCCCGTTTCTAGGAAAGACCTGGAAATGATCTCGTGAAGACCTAGGCCAGATCCCAGTCTCGCACTAATTCTGAGTGATTTCAGAAAGAGTTGGATTTATCTCCTCAGATCTGATCCACAGTTCACTGAAGTCAACAGAAAACCTCCCACCGGCGTCAGCGGCTCTTCAATACTTCAGTGAACTGAACTTTATTCTCCAAACAGACCTGAAGCAGATGTAAACTACAGAGCCAAAGTTGAAAAAACACATGAGTTTTCCATATATAAGTTTACATAGTCTCTAGGGCCTGCTGATCAAAACTTCTTTTTCTTTTTGCTATATGCTAGAGCCAGTAATGTGCTCACAGCATTTAAATTATATTTTGTCTGAGCTGTAATTATGCTTTAATAAGTGTAAACCACAACTGGCCTACACCACACTGCATAATCAGCATTCAGCTATTTGATAAGAGGATGTCTCTCCCAACAGTTGATAAAATTATCCTGTTTATAACCAACAAGCAGGGCCTTACCTTTAGAGCTGTACACTGAGGAAAGTTAAGACAGAACAGCCACTGAATATGGGCACATATTCCAGCACAGAGAGTTACATATCACCACAAAAGGTACAAAAAAAGACACTGCCTTCCAACCCCCTAGACACCAAGGTTATCTGTGTAATGAAGCTACTTTGATATTTGGGCCCTTTTATCTTTTTAACCATATACCTGCTCCACTGGCTTTGATTCTATGGAGAAGCCTCCCTCAAAATAACCTGGGAAGAGGGTAAGATTAACACTGTTGTGAATAGTCCCTCATTTCCACTGCTTTGCTGGAGAATCACACTGCATAGAGCACCTCTCTCTGCTTCTAAAATACCAAGTGATATTTAAACAATTTCTTCAGATTTGAAAACCTGGGGAAAAATTATAGATAACGAGCTCTTTATTAGCGCCTGCAAACTGGAGCCAAATTAAATGCTCCACTACAAAAAGCAAAATGATGCACCTGTCTTTGCACCACAGTTATGGTATGGCTTTCTATAGGTGATAACTAACAGTTCAGGGAAAACGTGTCATATTAAAAACCCAAACCACACTGTAACAGGCTTCTTTAGTCCACACAAATACCCGAAGACCATTCAACCCTTAGGCACTAAAGGTTATGGCTGGTTTTTTGTCTACTGACAGCAAAGACCCATCTTTGCTGGTATCTGGAGGCTGTTGGAGAGACAGCGCTACTTTCAGTAGCTGCCACTGTGAGGTTTCAAGACTACAGTCTAAGGCTTGGATTTTTAAAACTAGGCACAGAGGTTTACCTAGACAGAACAAGGGCCAGGAGAACAAGGATCATTAGCATGTACCCAGCCTGCTCTGTTCTTCTACATCTAAATATTTAAAAAAAAAAAAAAAAAGGCAAAGACCTATCATAAAATTTACTGTTCCTTATTATCAAGGCCTATCTAGTTCAGCTTGGCGATTTAGTAACAACAGGGTAACTCTTCTCATCTTGAGCAAACCGGTACTTTTACACAGAAAATGAGCTTCACAGGCATTTCTGAGCCTATTGATCCTGTTCATCTTTCTGAAGAATGCCATCAAGAACGACAGCAGAAATGCGAGAAGCCCACATCTGAGGCTTTGAAGTCTTCCCAAAATTTTCACATTGCTAAGATCATGCTCTTACTTCGAGTCTTTGACAAGTGTATCAGGAGAGTATTAAGAAGCCACACAAAAGCTCAAGAAGAATCAAGATAAAAGCTGCAAAATTCTAATTCAGGTTGTACCAGGAACAGACCCAAAACCCAGTCATTTAACTCGGACCCATCTGAGACAGCACCTACCTGTTATCAGCAGGGCACCATAGACAACACATACAAACATAAAGATACAACACAAACACAGCTACGCAAAGAGACAGAACCACAGATGGCTAACCTGCACTTACAATTCAGAACACGCAAAGGTTTCAGTTTTGTTAACGAGGTCTGCATATACAAAAGCAGCAACAAGTTTTTATTGTACAGCAAACGTGAACACTGGTAGGAAGTTTCAAGTCTTTGGAAACTCTTTATTTCTCATAAATGCAGGAACAGACTTAGAGAAACGTCATTCTCGTTTTCTCCTCTACTAAAATAACTTGTTTTTCTAGGACACTGATATATCTTTCAAAAAGATCTATGCATTTTTTTTAACTGAATTAATAAAGGTTCAGAAAATATTTTCAATGTACCATACCTATCTTTTCTCTTCCGTTTTAGCATTGCTTTTACACTTTGGAAAGCCATTTTAAAACCCAGAGCAGGTTTTCCTCTGTTTCCTCCTCGGCACCCTTGCAGGGCTCTGGCACTACCTACCATTTTGTAGGTTCCCACAAAGCTCTGCTGCTCAGAGACAAAGCACCAAAGACATTTTTCTGAACAAGGAAGTGCGGACTGCAGCTCCAAAAGTGACTCTCTTCAGAACAGTCCTAAGGTAGAGCGACCTAGTGCGTATTTTAGAAAAGGGAAAAAAAAAAAAAATCAGGAAGATCCTTAAGAAAGTTTATTCTGTACAGATAGGTGTTCTGTTTCTTCTTAACTGAGGAATTACTGGGATTGTTTTAAATGCTAAGTCCTCGTGAAGCAGTTTGAAGGGCACCACTGGATGTGAACAAAACTAACCGTGAAGTGGGAATATCTATCACCGGCTCTCAGCTCGCCGAGTGGGCTGCGGGAGTGATCCGTGGCCGCTTGCCCGCAGAGGGGAGAAA
>NW_009258621.1:2336939-2348781 GCF_000687185.1 Egretta garzetta
GGCGCCGCGGGGTGCCCGGCTCCCTGCCCGGGGGCGTCGGCGCTCACAGCCGCCCTTCCCTTCCAGCGTGCCTCTGCGAGAAGAACAAGCGTGTCACCAACTGCAGGGCGGCCAACGGCGTCTGCCAGTGCGACTCGATCGGCTCCGGCGTGGCTGTGAACTGCGACACTCGTGAGTAAAGCACGCGTGGGGCTGCGGCTTGGCCTGGGCGTGTTCCCTGGTACGGGGCGGCAAGGAGAAGTGCCAACTAAAGCCAAGGGAATACGTGAAAACGGCCATTGAGTTCCCGGCAAATAATGGTAGCAAGGACGGGGAAAGCTTCTTGGGCTTCCACATCAACGGGCAATGGAAGATAAGCCTTTAGGAATCCTCCCGTGTCACTTGTGTGGATGTGCGTACGCTTATACTGATGCAGGCTCCCTCATCCTTCTTAATATTCGGTCTCTTAGGGCGAGGGTTTCTCAAAGATTAATTTTTAGCTTCCTTCTGAGCACGTATCATGACTTTTCCTGCAAATGTAGAGGTGAAAGAGCCTTATCTCAGGACCTTACTCTTGGTTCGAGTTCAGCTAAGCTGTAAAATGATCCTCTGGCTAATCGAAACCGAAGGTGGCTGGACTTCTTACGTGTTTGGCTTCAGAAGCTGACATCTTGCTGTTCCTTTGACTGTCTGCACCCCCTATGTGTCAGGCACCCAAAAAAAATGTAATGGCCTCAGATCGAGGTTCTTCTGATTTAATGTTGTCTTTTTACAGCCCAAGAGCTCTGTTTTGAATGCACTGCATTATGTGGCTTTCTTGTTATTTTTAGTGACTTCGAAATGCCTGTTGATGAAAGCAGAAATGACAGGCTCAAAATCGGGTCGTCGTGAGAAACCAAAAGATGCATTTGAAGATACTGATGGCCTTTACGATCCTGAGTGTGAAAATACTGGTGTTTTCAAGGCAAAGCAGTGCAATGGAACCACCTGTTGGTGTGTGAATACAGCTGGTGTTAGAAGAACTGACAAACATGATACAGACTTGAAGTGCAATCAATTAGTCAGAACGATGTAAGTCTTTCAACAGGGTGTGCTGTGACATGAAAACACTCTCCTGTATTAGATTCTTCATTGTAGAGGATGTATCCATATGAATGATGTGCTGGCAATGAACGAAGATGGAGCAATAAACACTTAATTACTGTTTTTTTTTTTTTTTTTTTCTTCAGAAACAACGAGATTTTGAAGGGTTTTGGAGGGGGCTTGCTTGCTTTTTTTCTCACTATGTTTTTTTTCCCTGGAGTTAGACTTTTAGTATGCGTTGTTATATGCGTGTACTTTAAGAATATTCATTGTATTTACTTATTACTTCAGGTGGATCATCATTGAAATAAGACATGCTGAGAGGAACACTCCTCTGAACGCTGCATCTTTAGAGAAGTAAGTGATGATAGTAGGATGTCATGGCAATGTCTGCATGCACTACTCCATATCTAGTGTATTTCTAAACATTTGTTTAAAAGTACGGATGGCTTTAAAAGTGGAATGGGTTGCCCAGAGAGGTAGTGGAGGCGCCATCCGTGGAAACATTCAAGACCAGGTTGAACGGGGCTCTGAGCAACCTGATCTAGTTCCTGCTCACTGCAGAGGGGTTGGACTAGATGACCTCTAGGGGTCCCTTCCAAACCAAAATGTTCTGATTGTCAAACCTGTGAACTCATTTGTAAGACATCTTAGAGGTGACCTACAGATTGTTCATCGAATTCCTTTAATTTTTATTAGAATAAATTAACTGCTAATGAGATTCACTGCCATTTAAAATTGATAGCTACTTTTTAGCAAGTCGGTATACTAAAGGAAATGCAAGGTAATGAGGTGAAACTGCCCAAAAAGTAAACTGACAAAAATGGTGGAGGGACACATAGAAGCAGCAGGAGAAAAATAAGTTTAGCTATTTTTTGGCTAAAATAAAATTCTAGTTCTCTCTGTCAGAGGTCATATAGCAAGAAAAATGTGCTTGTAGCTATTATTATTCCTGCTTCCCTGCCCCCTCCCCCCCCCAAAAACAGAAGCTTCTACTCTCTAGCTGCTTTTCTGAACTCAAAACTGTTCAAACTCTTCTCTCTAACACTGCAATAATGTACGTGTTTGTTTTTCCGTAAGTGCATTTTCACTCTTAGGAATTAACAGCGCTCTAGCATAATTTAGTAATCAGAGTATACTGGGTTTGGTGGGGGTGGAGTTAATTTTCTTGGTAGCAGTCGGTATGGTGCTGTGTTTTAGACTGGTGACCAAAACAGTGTTGAGAAGACACCAGTATTTTAGCTGTTGCTGAACAGTGCTTGCATAGTGTTGAGGCCTTTTCAGACTGTCTGCTGCTCCACTGAGTAGGTTGGGGGTGGGCAGGAGGTTGGGAAGGGACACAGCAGAGATGGCTGACCCAAACTGAGCAAAGAGATATCCCATATTGTTATAATGTCGTGCTCAGTAATAAATCTGGGGGAAGTTTTTCCCACGTAGCTATTGCTGGGAGACTGGCTGGGGGTCGATCTGCTAGTGGTGAGTGATTGCTTTTGCATCACTTGGGGTTTTTTATTTACCCCACCCAACCCTTTCACTTACTAGACTGTCTTTATCTTGACCCATGAGGGTTTTTTTCTTGCTTTTGCCCTCCTGATTCTCCTCCCAGTCCTGCTAGGGGGAAGTGAGTGAGAGACTAGATGAGGGTTTTGCTGCCAGCTGGGGTCAACACATCACAGAGACACTGCAGGGAAAAAGAACTATTATACTAGTCTTCCCTGCTTCTGAAAAAAGGTATGTAAAACAGTACTGGTTTTAACAGCTGTGGCTTTAATACCCTTACAGGTTCTTCAAGGAAACAATTACCAATCGTTATATGCTGAATGGACGCTATATAAGTGTTCTGGTAAGAGGCACACAATTTTTAGTAAAGTACCAGAATTTTATTTTGTTGTGAATAACTTAGAAAACTCTTGTCTGACTAATACAGTACAGCATGAGTCTTATTAGAAGCTCTCAAAATAGTGACACTTACTGAGCAGCTAGCAAATGGCCGTAACTGAACTGAAATACTGACAAATTACATCTTGCTCTCCTCAGTTTGTAGATGAATTCTTACTTGGCTTCACTAAAAAAGTGGGGTTTGAATCATACCATAAACAGTTGGCTTGAGAACAAGTACCATAAACTTGATTCAGGATGTGATTGGATCATAATATTTTGCTGTGTATTTCATAGATGGATTTAAACTAGCCCCTTCTTAATACCATACTATATTTTTTGCAGTATGAAAAACCTTTCATTACTATTGATTTGAAGCAAAATGCCTCAGACAAATCTTCTGGAGACATGGATATAGCTGATGTGGCCTACTACTTTGAAAAAGATGTAAGTGTCATGGGTAAAGTCTGCCAAAGACTAGTTGTGTCTATTGCATTGCATTCAGTAGTCTTACTGTGTACTGGCTAAAGCAAGGTGAATTACTGCAATGCCCAGATACTTGCTAGTTCACATTGTAATTGGCATTCATCTTTTATTTTTTTATCTGTTTTTAGCTAAAAGGTGACTCCATCTTTCTTAATAACGCACTAAATGTCAGCATTGATAATGAGGTGCTGCATTTTGAGAAGATAGCGGTCTACTACGTTGATGAAGTAGCACCGGAGTTTTCCATGAAGTCTCTGACTCCTGGCCTCATTGCTGTCATTGTAGTAGTAATAGTAGCAATAGTTGCTGGAATTGTTGTTCTGGTAAGTTCTAAAAATGCTGCCTAACAGAATGTGTCACTGTAATCTGGGGAGTAACAACGTACCAGGGGAACTGGACTCTGATAGGAAACAGTCTTCCTTGGTAAACTAGCTTCTTTTTTGAGACTTGAGAGGTGGGAAAGAGGTGATGGACATACCATCGCTGTTTCAGGTTATGACCAGAAAAGAAAAGTATAGGGAAAACTCATTGAGGTGAAGAAAGTACCTGTCTTGCCTCCTGGTTTAAAGTAGTTGAGATGGACAGACAGCCTCTCGTGTACCTCGCTTTGGAAGGATGGGGAAGGGACAGGTTCAAGTTTAGAGTTTTAAAGTCACAACCAGATAAAGTTACATGTAAGTCAAGACTTAAAGAAAACTTCACAATTATTCTGTCCTTTTACAGGTCTTCACAAGGAGGAGGAGAGGGAAGTACGTGAAAGCAGAGGTAATTAATTTCTGTTTATGGCATATGTGCAGGGAGGAGATTGGCCAGAATCCAGAAACTCCTAAATTTGCTGTAGGTTAAAAGCTTGCTTTGGGTGCTTCAGATGTGTTCAAAGAGACTGAAAGTATTCAAATTCTGTAACTAGTTTTCACCTCTCTACTTCACCATGTTCATTCTGCACTAGTTTCAAAGGCAACTGGTGATCTGCATTTCCCAGGGGTGGGGGGCAGTGCTGACAGCAAGTACTAATTTTACATATCTATAGCAAGGGCTGTAAAATCCACAGGAAATAGATAGCCTTGTTCTGTCTGAAGACCTTTACTTGAGGTATTTGCATGGAGCTTCCAGTTTCTATTGAAGAGCTACTTTCCAATGGAATAGTAACAAATGGTGCTAGTGCATGGTGCTTCACCCATGTTTAGAGCCTTTTGTAAAGGAACCAATGGGGTGTTGTAGCTAAACAGTGAAGTCTGCTCCCTGCACACACAGGGAAGAGTGCTGTGGTTTTTTTAAAAAACAGTAATTAAACTGAAGTGTTACAGTGGTCTTGGCATGTTTGATTCTATTAGTGTTACATCAAACCCCTTTGCTAATGAAAATCTGGGTGGTTAAGTCCTATTGACTTCTTGGGTCTCATGTTGAGAAGTAGCACAAATGTTGATCTCCTACTTCCTCCTCTCCAGGTAAAGGAAATGAATGAAATGCATAGAGGGCTGAACGCGTAATTAAATCAGCTGAAGACAGAATAGGATTCAAACAAGAAGATAACAGAAACATTGGAGGCATGGATCTTGCCTTGTAAAAGATTTCTCCTGAAGGGGAGGCAGTTGTGCTCACTTAAATGATTGCTAAAACTCTTAACAGCCAAGACTGGTAACCATGCTACTACTTTTACTATTTGTTGAGAGTTAAATCTTAAATGCCCCATCTTACTCAAGTCAAACTTAACTATTGCTCCCTGATTTTATTTTTTTTTTTGTAATGATGAAATGAGTTGACAACTGCTGTTACTAGGGTTTTGGAGCATACATGCTTAAGGGGTTATTTTACCCTGTGGGAGTTTTATTGAAAATGATTTTTGTAGCCATGTTGTAATGAGACTGTCTCCTATGTAACTGAACATGATGTTTTTATGGCTGTTGTACATATTTGAAGTTGCTGTAACTTTTTTATTACTTGAATTAATAAAACTTTGAAACAGGCTTCTAATTCTTCCATGTTGAAATAATTATGATCTGCTAAGTTAGCGTGCTTACAAATTCAGCAGTCTAATATTTCTTAAAGCAAGAAACCTTGGCATAGGTGAAAATATTGTAGAACTCCAATTAACAAAGTTTGTATTAGTCATCTAATATCTCAGTGGCATGATATTTTTTCTTAAAGCTGTGAAAAGTATGCTTTATCTTATTTTCCACTCTTGACGTGCAACAGGAGTAAAATAAAATATGGATTGTTTGTATAAAAATAAACATGCGAATGTAGTAATTTCAGGAATGCATAGGCTGCTCTTTCACATGCTATGTAAGTATTTATAATAAAACAAGCCTCTAATCTGTAACATCTCTGGTGTGGGGTTGGGGGTGGGTAGCCTTGGCATCTGACAGTGGAGCTGGGGAAGAGCTATTGCACCATTCCCATGATTTGCATAGTGAAGTTGCACAGCTAGAATCTGTTTCTGCTTTTGTTACTGCTTGCTATCATGGAGGCTGACCAAGCTTAGGCTATCTTCTGCCTCCCAGAGCTTTGGATAAAGGAGCTTGCTTTGACAGTCAGTAATCCATGTAATATATATTGGCTAGCAAGTAAACGTGTAGTCCACCTAGCATATCTGATTTATAAAGGAAATGCTGTAACTGCAGTTGCTAGAGAAATAATGAGATATAAGATAAGGAACTGAATGACAAATCTAATTACTAATGTGGTGGTTGTTTTGACCCCCTTCCCTAAAACAGGAAAAGTAGGATAAACTACTGAGCAGATACTGTGTTCATAAAATTATATGTGAAACATACCCTATTAGAGAGCTTGTGTGCGTCTGCTAAATACAACAGGGAGGTTACTGGACTGCGTTGAATGTACCCCTGCTGTCGCGGGTCACCAGTGTACCTCCTGCCTTTGAGCGTCATGGTAGCTGACGTGTGTGTTACTGTGTTGGATGTTGAAATGTAGGCAGTGACCATTCCCTTGGGTCTTCCAACATCTGATGGAATGAACTCAGGGGGGTGTGCTGAGTTGCTGCAGCCCACAGCTCTACTAAATTTCTTTTGTGTCTACAGTACGTTTTGGGAAGCGGAGACATGAGCATCGATTTGCTGTCAAGTTGCTGCTCCTGCTAATCAGAAAAAATCCTGCAGCAGGGAGTTTACTGGAGTGCTTTGCAGCCTTTTCAGATGCTTTTTCAGTCTCAACTTCTGTAGGGCAGTCTCTACCTCTGCTGGTAGATGCCACCCCCTTTCTCCCCAGGTATACAGGTGGTCTGCGGAGGTGTGATGAATTTCATACAATTCTGTAAGCTGTTAAACAAAGTCTAGTTTTCAGTAAGCTTGCCTTTTGCCTAGTATTATCGTCTTCCCCATTTCTTCACTATCTCCATATCCTATACTTAAATGTCTACAATATGGTATCCTTGCTGTTCCTTTCTTCTCCCCAAAGATAATAATGCTATTGTTTCCTATCCTCCTCTTCTTCCTACCCTCCCCATCCCCATGTCATACCTTATTTTTGGCCTGTGGGATGGAAAGAGATGTCATGTGCTGTGGCTGGGCTGGAGCTATGCAGGTGCTGACTTGAGTGGCTGGTATGTACCTGAGGTCTGGCCTGGTCCTCGTCCCAGTCAGTTTCTTTGAAAATCGTGTTCTCCCTGCTTTTCCCACAGTAGAAGAAGACAGAGCCTTTTCATTTTTTTTTTTGCCTAATGGAGCTTTTCATGTTAAATACTTGCACAAGCTTTTTGCCTTTAATATGGCCTGCTCTCTTGCCAAATTTGACTGAAACTAGCCCAAGGGATCAGAAAATTGCAGAGTTTACAGAAATTAATTCAAAAATAGAAGACAGCTTAACTAAATTCACAATTGAAGAGATCGTACTGTACCTGTTTCTAAACTCAGTTACTGCGGTACAAGCATGATGCCACTCAGCTCTCAAAATGGTGGTCGATAATAGATTTTTCCCTACTTTCCTTTTCTAAGAAGTTTTATTGACCTTAATATTGGGGGGGGGTGGGGTGGTGGTTGTTCTGTTTTGTTTACTAAACACTGCACTTGTGCAAAAGTCCAGCTGCGTAGAAGTGTGTATTTATGGAGAAATGGAAAAGGACAAAGGGGACAAGAGTGCAGCTTTATTGTGTTTTATAGTTTTTTATAGTTAGAGGACACTAATGTGCTGAAATTAAAAAAGAAAAAAAAGCCACTATGATAGTGTCAACTCTCCACATATGCATGTGATGTTTCTTCTTACATCTAGAGCAATTTTGAACTTCTGGCAAAAAAATGATCACTATTAACAAATAATACGGCATTAAACAACAAAATACTAAGTGTTCTCTATTTTAGTACTTTGAAAGCATTCAGTAAAGTTAAAAAGCAAGTTTCCTGTAAAAGAAACAAACCAGTAGAACTTAATAAAGTTGTATTAGTCACTGCATCAATTTTTGACAAGGGAAATGTTTTGATGCTTCTATTTGCCTAATTCATTAACTTCCTTCCATGAAAGAGCACATTTTTTAAACCTAAAGTTCTACACAAAGTTGTGATACCCTGTTCCCTCTCTTTTAATGTAATGTCAGTTGTGATAAAGGATATGAAGGGCAGACTGAAGATTTATTAAATGCTTTGAGACTGAATAAATGCGATCTTTTGTTACAGAGAGGGGATGGGCACAAACTGTACAAGAAACCCTAGCAATAATATTTATCTTGGGGCTTGTGTACAACATGGGAAAACAGTGTTTGTATAGGCAAGGGCAAATCTATTCCTTCCTTATGAATTATTACACTAGCATATATATATTAGTTATTATTAACTGCTTAGCAAAATTAAATAAATGTTTATGCAGACAATGAGAGACTTTTTGGAAGAGGATATGCAAATAACATCTTTGAGAAAGCATGACCAATAAAGTCTATACAACTCCCTTCCAAAGACCTAAGTAATCCCTAAGCATAGTCTCCACAACTACAAAATGAAAGGTCAGTGTTGTGTGTAGGGTCTGTTGATGGTAGCATGCTCATTAGCCTCTGGAACAATCACAGTAAGTTTGGTAAGAGGAATAACGTTGTTTGTCAACCATGTTTATTTATATCCTCACCTGCTGGGGAGTGTGACTGCTATAAAACACAGTGACTTTGGCTTACAGATGGCTTGAAACAGCCTGAAAAATATTCTAGGAAACTAAAAATGCTAGCAGCTCTGCCGCCCCAGCTTTACAACTGAACTCCAGCAACTCCCGGGAGCGGCTGCAGTCTGGTATGCAGCTGGGCATATGGGCGGTCGGGCACGCTGTAAGGATGCCTTGCGTGTTGGGGATAGTCGGGCCCATCCCCACAGAGTTTTACGAATTTTGCTAAAATCTTTGTCCTCCTTGTCTTGGCAGCGACGTGCAACGGCAGACATATGCAAGGGAGAGGGTGGCAAAGAAAAAGGAGGTGGTGTGTCATGTTAGAGGCAACACTTACCAGCTTATAGCATGTAAAAATTTCATACATGTAAGAAGTGTTTTTTTCTCTACGAACCCCTAAATGCACTGCGGAATTCTCATGTGTTCAGGTGCCTGCAAAGTAGAGCATGGGTGTGCCAAATTGGTCTGAGTGAAAAAAATGCATACAAGAAAGTTAAAAGGTTCTTTACAAGGCAACAGCCACGTTTTCTGTTTTCCAACTTACATTAACTAAATATTCTAATCTTATGAATATTATCTGAAGTCTCTGCTGCATTATATGTGTGCACATGTACATACACATCGGTCCAATACAAAATTTTCTGGTGACCGCCACCAACTCAAAAGTGTTAGAGCTGCCGCTGATCACACTTGTATATTAATTAACCTTTGGTAGAAAAGGATTTTTTTTTTTTCTGTAGAATGGTTAAAGGACATCCATTTTCCTAACTGAAAAGCCATTGCAACTTTTCTGTGTATGCCAGTTATGCTTAAGCACAAACAAAATTAATTAAGGTCTAGATTAGCATCTATTTTCTGCCTGCCATGTGTGTAACAATTACAGCCATCTTCTCATTGCTCCTGGTAGACAAGGGAGCAAGGAGGAAGCGCTCTGTTAGCAACAGCACAGTGGAGCGACCAAGCCTGGCAGCAGGGAGATGATCCCCAGTCAGGGTTAGACCTGTGCGGATCAGCCGGTGCACCGAGCTGCCTTGGAAGAATAATAGATGGGGCAATGAAAATGGCAGAAGCTCAGAGGAAAGGTGATCAATCCGGTGACGTCTGTGCAAGAGATGTCACAACATAAATGTTTTTCATGACTGTGAACGCTAAGAGCATTAGCGGCTGGTTTGGGTGGTGGCTCTCTGTGAACAGGAGCCCGCAGCTCAGCAGAGCTGCCTTGAGCAAACCGCTGAATGAAGAGGTGTAACCAGCCCAGAGGAGAGAGAAGAAAGTGCTGCAACACACAGCAATTACAGCTTAGCAGACATTATTTTACCTCTTTTGAAGGCAGTAATGAGGTCCCTGGAGCCCACCTCCACTCCTGCTGTTTGTACAGGACACTATTTTTCCTTCTTGTCCTATCTTCTGCCTTATCAGTAGTCATCAGTATGTACAAATACAGACACTCCCAGCTATTCATAATGTATATTTTGGGCTCACCTGGTATTATCACTTCTTGGCAAGGTTGCCTGACATTATGAGTGCCTTCAGAAGGTTATGTATTTGCTAAATGGCAATTATTTAAGCTGAATTTTCCTACGTGAGTACTGCTGCAAGCAAACACTTTTGGTAGAGGGAAGTATCAGAAAATAAGGTTAGGAAAAGTACACTTCTTCATACTGAAAATAAACCAAACTGCCCTGCCAGAGCAATGTCATTTTTACAACTGTTATGGAGAGGAGAAGATGATTTTGGACAACTACAAAGCTGTCAAAGCTCTAGTGACCTTCTGCTTTGCTTCTTCCTTCCTAAGTCAAATGAGGGCAGGTTAGACTTTCTCTTCTCCACAAGAAGTGTCCCTGGTCCTTCAGCGAGTGCATTTGCAAAAGGGCTTTGAAAGCCTTTCTGGAACAGCTGTGTTACCTCAGGGGTACCGGGCTGGGGTTTGGGTGGGGAAGGCTGAGGTGGGGACAGGCAGCCCAGGTTGACAACTGGGCAGGAACGGGGCAGAGGTTGCGTTCCCCATGGAGGGACAGCCAACACACAGCAACACCTTCAGACTGAGGTATAGTTTAGTGTGAAAACCTGAAGTACTCCTTTTGTGGGCCTCTGAGGGCCTTTTGGAAAGCACCTATTGATACCAAGAAATATTAAAGATGAGCACATTGATTCACTGAGTGGGAAGAAGAGAGAAGTCAAGTGAGAAATCTAGGGAAAAAAAAAAAAAAAAGAGGTCCCAAAAGCGTTCCAGAGCTGGGACCAGGGGCAGGCTGGTAGGAAGAAAGGAGGGGTGGGAGATGAAGTTGGAGAAGCTGAGGTAACATATGGTAGAAAGGAGAAAGCAATGGTTCACAGACAAAGGGATGTTCTGAAGCAGCAAGGTTCACAAACCAGAAGAAGAGGTGAGCATTTATGCAAGAAATGCTAGGGCATGTAAAATCTAAGACATGTTTTGTCTGTAGGTGATGGGGTGCAGGCAGCTGAAGTGGGGTACAAGAATCATGATTTAGGACTGACTAGAAAAAACTGGTGTGAGGCAAGAGGAGTTTCCAAGAAGATTTGGTTTAGCTGATGAAACCTGGGATTTCCCATTATTCTTAACCAATAATCACTAAATGAGACTGTCAGCTGTACTGTTTCTATTCCTTTCAATCTTTACAGCAGAAGGAAAAACAAAAAATGAAAAACACTTAGGACAGCACAAGGGAAAGATCACAAAAAATCAAAAAACTGAAGCACTCCAGGCATAGGGACCACCCTGTAGCCAGGGGTCAGGATCCTTCCAAGCCCTGTGGGGCAGTCAGTTCCCTTTCTGTCCCTGAACTGGATGACCCCAGTGTGTAACTGGGGGTCAGGTCTTGGGTTCTTTGGCCATTTGCCATGTTGTTCCTTGTGCTGCCTGGGAGGAGCAACCCCCTCACCCTAAGGAGGGCGAGGAGGGCCCATTACCCCACAGCCTTCTGCCTCCTGGCAGCCTGAGCAAGGCGACAGCCCTGTACTCAGGCTGTGTTACTGCTTTTGCCTTCTGGCACGAAGCTCCTTGGCACCTGGAGGCCCATGGGCCTCCATGCTCCTGGCCCGCAGGACACGCTCCTCCTCATGGCCTAAGGGGAGCGGCCGCCTCAGCATGGCTGCCTGGGGCTCCCTTCCTCTTCTGGGAAGACCTTTGATGACTGCGTGCCTGCGCGCTTTGGCTTTGACTTGGGGTCGTACAACACGCACACACGACGCCTATCATCCCATGGCGCTCAGCACCGAAATTGAGGCAGCACCGAGCGCTGGCACCGCGTCCCCGGCCACGCCTGCCCCACCGGCGGCCACCGGGAGGGCGCAG
>NW_009258621.1:2349327-2367453 GCF_000687185.1 Egretta garzetta
GCGAGGCCCCCGGGGTGTCACTCGGGTCGGGCCGCTGCGTGTGTTTTCCCCGTCAGTCGTGGTGTTTCGAGGCTGCTTTGGGCTTAACTTCTCCGTGGCGTCGTTTTTCTTCCCGCTCCCGGGGGTGGGGGGCGCTGCGCGCTGCTGCCCTCTCCGCTTGCGGGAAGGGGGAGGCATTGAGAGGGCTCCGGCTTTTCGTGTCCGCCCTGGTTCATCGCGGCTCGGAAGCAAGCGTAACCGAATGCAAATCTTTCTTCCTCAGCCTCTCGCAGCTTTGAAACGACAGCAGCCAGTAGCCGCTCCGAGTCGGATGCGTGTGACAGGCGTAGGTGTACAAACGTAGGGAGGAAGGTATCTGCAGCAGAGGGCACGGTCCTGCGTATGTGCCGCACGTCACATCGGCTCGTGCCGCGGGGCTGTCGGATGCGGACAGTTAGTCGAACACAACACGTTGCGTAGGCTCACAGCGGTTAATAACATTTTTTTACCGCACATTGGTGGATTTCTGTTTGGGAAAATGATGGCATGGTTATTTTCTGTGATAACGGGTAACAGGGCTCATGCAGTTCTGTAGTGCAGGTGAACAGTGTAATAACGATGGCCTGCAAAAGTAAATAACACTTAATTATGTATTGCATAAGAGTCTCTTCCATCCACCCCCTGTTGCTTTTTATTTTTCTCTTGGTATAAGGCGGCAGAGCTTGCAGATGTCGGATGTAAGATCATCGAGATAAATTATCTACTAAGGCAAACCTTAGTATTATCCTTAATCTTGAGGAACGTAATATTGCAAAGTTATTGGCTCATGCTTTGCAAAATAAACCTGTTTGTTATGACTGAATTTTTTGTGTGTGTGTGCAATGGCATTAAAAAGAGAATGACATTCTCCTATGCTTTTCACTTTCTGTTGTGAGTGATGAGCTACTATGTAAAAAAAAACCCCAAACCCAACCCCTCCCCAAAATCACAAAAAAAACCTCACAAGAAAACCAACTTGTGGAGAAGTTGTAGAGCTTGATAGTTTCAAGGGTAGAATTTGATATGTCTTCCAGACTAGAAACACATGCATCAGTATTATTTTTGTATTCCTTTTAAGAGTACATTTTGCAGATGTAAGCCTGTGACTATTAGCTCCAGCTTTAAAACCTCTAAAGCTTTATCTAGCATATCCACCTAAAAGTCAGCATAAAACTACATTTTTTTTTTCTTTTTCTTTCAGGATGATTTCAAAGCACATAGCAGCTTCAGCTGCCCCCCTTCCCCCCCCCCAGTGTATTATGTAGTCTCAGCTGAAAAAAAGAAAAATGTTTTGTTGGACAGTTCTGCACTGGGAAAGAGAAAATAGTTATGTGGATTTAGTTTTTTACCCACTTCCAAAAAAAAAAAGTCTTAGTAAAGATTTGAGGAAAGAAAATTAAAAAAATATTTATTTTAAATAAACCCATAAGTTCTTACGGGTGTGGAAATTTGCCGTTTAACATTCTTCATGTTAAGGGAGGAAGAGTGTCAAATGTGATGAAGGCATGCTACTGAAAAGAGGGATGTGATAATCACTATCTATTGCTTGTGCTTACTTTATTTCATCTGGCTCTCATGTATCTGAGGCCAGTCTGAGTTAATTCCGCTTGCTGATCGGGCAGAGAACTTAGTATACCCACCCAACCCCCCAATTTGTTTAGTAGTGGACTTATTCTGCGAGTAGGCTGGTGCCAGAGGTGGCAGGGGCAGTGGGGAGGTAGAAGTGATATTGCTCCTCTTGACAGCTGTACAGAATTCAATTTGTTCAACTGCATCATCTGCCTGCACCCTTATAGGAGCAGAAGCAAGAAGTTTGTTGATTAGGTGCTTCCTAAGTTAGGTTTTAATGTAAACTTTTAAACTTTTTTGGAGAATACGTTGTTGCAGGATATATTGTGATAAAAGGGAAATGTCTTGGCACGTGTGTTTTGCCACCTTCTGAGTGTGACTAGGGTGACTGTTCTGTCAAGAGAAGTGGCTTATCTGGGAAAGGAAAGATGCTATCCAGGAGGAAAACCTGTAGCAGGCTTCTACTCCACCACTCATTAGATTAAAATCTGAAACATTAATTAGAAAACCCAATCAAGAATACTCTAAAGAGAGGGGAAGGGGGAGAGGAACAGATCTCTTTGTATATATGGATGTATAGGTTCAGTGAAATTTGGAAAGGAACATAGGGGTTTTTTTGGGTATGGAGTATACTTTCTTCATTCTTAATATTAACTAGTTGAATGTTGTGGTTTGTTTCTTTGGTATTAGAATAGTGTCCTTCGTGAAGGCTGTTCTTGGGGATTTAGATTACAGAAAATAAACTTTATGAAAAGATTTACGTATCTCATAATTTCTTTTTTCTTTTTTTTTTTTTAGGAACTCAGAAGCTTGAGAGTGTTGTGCTTAGTAAAATGAACTTTGAATCTTTTGTGAGAGATCTGCTTCTGGTTCGTCATTACAGAGTTGAAGTTTACAAGAACAAAGCAGGAAGTAAATCTATCAAAGAAAATGACTGGTATTTAGCATACAAGGTACAATTTTCAACCTTTCTTTATGATTGTGAGATGAAAGAAAAAAAACCATAACTCTTCCCTGAGCTCCTCAGCTTGGAGTTTTGGGATTTTCAGGACTGACGCTGGTGGTGTGATGGTAAATTGTGCCATCTGTTATATATTCCTCTATTTTCTATTGCTCTAAGGCTGGTAGAGCTTGTTCTGTATCTTTGCTGTGGGTTGGGAAATAAAGGAAACCTGAAGTAGTTCACTTTGTGTAGATGGTATGTAAAATTTTAATGGTTAAAAAGATAGAACACCTGTATGGTTTATATTAATGGACTATTCAGTACTTAGTTTTATCAGTTATTGTCCTTATTAGAGAAAATAAAAAAGTATGTGTGTATATACCCACTCTTAATTTAAAAGTGTATTTCCTTTTTAAATAGGGTTCTCCAGGAAATCTCGCCCAGTTTGAGGAAGTTCTCTTTGCCAACAATGATATGTCAACGGCCATTGGGGTTGTGGGGGTTAAGCTGTCTACTGCCGATGGACAAAGAGTAGTAGGAGTGGGGTATGTCGACACTACGCTGAGAAAACTGAGTGTCTGTGAGTTTCCAGATAATGATCAGTTCTCAAACCTTGAAGCCCTACTGGTTCAACTGGGACCGAAGGAGTGTGTGCTACCAGGAGGAGAGACTGCAGGAGAGATGGGAAAACTACGACAAGTAAGGGAACCATTGTGGCTTATAGTTAGACAAAACTTTATCTAAAAAGCTGTATTTTAGCTTACTAGCTAGGCTCCATGATTTACGGAAAAATGAAGGAGCAGTATGTGTTAACTGGAAGAAGTTTCGATTTATGCATCCAAAATGTATGATTTGTCTGTTGACTCATTTGCATTTTAATCAGCAAAAGTTGTTCTAAGGGTAAAATCTGTCATTCTTTTCTCTGCAACCTAACAGTAAATAAATATCTCTTCAGGGTTTGCTTCTGTGATGAACATCTGTCCCTTGTGTATTGAAAGTAATTGATAACTGTGTGTGTTTATGGATGACAGGTCATTCAGAGGGGAGGAATCCTGATTACAGACAGGAAGAAGGCGGACTTCACCACTAAAGATATTGTTCAGGATCTCAATCGCTTGTTAAAATCAAAAAAAGAAGAACAAATGAATAGTGCAGCATTGCCAGAGATGGAAAAGCAGGTGAGCACAGAGCAATGTTTAACGTGCTCCTGTTTTTTTAGAAGCAGAGTGGTGTGCGCACATGCTGTGAGGTGATCTCCTCTGTCCTTGCTGGTCCTGTTTTATTCTGGATTCCCATACTTCTGGGAAAGTATATTGTACAACCCGTGGAATATTAAGCTACATTCTTGCTGAAGCGTTTAGCAGTTCTGCTCAGCTTGAGTCTGTGTCAAATTTGGATTTCAGCAGTCCTGGAAAAAAAATGAGACAACCCTTTGCTTACCTCTTTAAAGTAGTAAACTCTGGTAAGCAAATAGCCTGTGTGTTAGAGGTGCTTCCTATTCATAATCTGTCTGGCCTAAGGACTGAAATACAATACTTTGATTATTTTGCATGACAGGAAAATTGGCATTTGAAAACAAAGTAATGTTTATGATAATATTTTTGTGTTTTATATCATCTTATGGCTTAAATCATGCAATGTAGTGCCTGCATGTTTGTTCTTAGCTGCAAACAAGAGGTAATTTGCTTGAGATAAACATGTTTTAAAATGCCCTTCACTGCTGATGCTCACTGCAGGTGTAAGGTATGGAGCTGTTCTCCCTTAATGTGTGATTTCGTAACAGATTAAAATTGTTTGAAGCGTGTTGTAGCTGAATAAGTCAGTTGTGCTGCTGTGCCTCTCTTTTGTGCTGGCACTAGCATTTGTAATGCCATGCAGGGAGACAGATCAGATCCTTGTTCTGGCTGAAAACTAACCCTGAAACCATGCCCTGAGATGATCCATGATATCTCATTTATCTGCAGTAACTTGTTTGTAAGCCTGAGCCAGAAACATCCTGATAAAAGCTTTGGAAAGCTGGAGAGGCATGCACTTCACATTTTATTTATCAGATTATGCAAATGTCTAGTTCGTTGTGCTTCCACCTACCTAGAAAGACAGTGCCATAGAAGGTCCCTATGAAAATGAAGTCTTGTCAAACAGAATGAGTCTCTCAGAGCCCTGCTGGAATTGATGTGGCTTAAAGTCTGTAATTTTCTAGGGGCATTTATTAAATAGTCCCTGATTCAGGAGTGTTTCTAACTAGAATGTGCTGCATTTTATTTTGTTTTAAACTTCAGGTTGCTGTTTCGTCTTTGTCAGCCATTATCAAGTTTTTAGAGTTGCTGTCAGATGAGTCTAATTTTGGACAATTTGAACTGACCGCTTTTGATCTTAGTCAATATATGGTTCTAGATAATGCAGCTGTTCAAGCCCTCAACCTTTTTCAGGTAAGGAATGTGCACTTGAATTGGTAAGTGCTTTGCAATATACTTATTTAGCTGCTTGATAAGTAGCCTGACTGCCCAATCTCAACACCACAGATCCTGACTAATGGCAACTTCTACATTTTAGCTTTGTTTTCAGCTACTCCTGTACAGTGTGTTTTAAGCAGTTAACCACTGTTAGTGCCTCTTTTGGTTTTTGTCAGCTTACTTTGAATGTGGAAGAGCTGCTGAGGAGCCTGGCTAAGCAGTGGGGGGGAATGCTTTGTCTTTCCTTGGTTTTGCTCAGAGTTTTTAGTTTCGCATCTGCAGTGTCAGGAGCAGACTTGGGGTGTGGGAGGGGAGGAGAGTTCTGTAGTTTTGTGTTGTGATAGGGAACTCCAAAGCACAGTTGCTTTATATAGTAGTGCTGGCTTTGGGAAAGGGAATAGAAGCCTGAGTTAGGTGGTGTTGGGGAACAGGAAGCATATGGCAGGAGCACTGCTGTGGATGAAAAGGGAGGGCTGGCTGCAGCAGGCACGGCAATGAACAGGACAATACTTAAGAACATTCTGAAAGCACCATGGTGTGCTAACTGGCCAGGGTCAATTTTACTTTTTATGCACATTTTCTGCAAATCCAAGCAGGTTACCAGTCTCCTCCATACCTCCCACCGTGTCTGTTTTTCTGCTTTGCCCCTTTTTATAGTTGTAGGAAAATGTGGACTCAAAAGTGGTGTGTTATATCAGCTTTCCTCTTTTGTTTTCATGTTAGTAAACGCTGCTTAGTGATCTTTGCTTGGAGCTAACCCGCTTGAGTTTCAGGTTTATAGGAAGAAATCACAGATACGGTCCCCTGTTTACCTTAAGGGGATTCCTGGAGGAAAAAAGCCTATATTCAGCATCTGAGCTGGTTAACCCTGGAGGGAGATGCTCCGATTTTTTTTAAATTTTTTTTAATTTTCTGATACGGTGCCACTGTCTAGGGGATGAAGCAAAAATTATATCTCTTCTCAGGCTTTATGGAAGTTCAACGCTGTCTTAGCTGCATCCCTTTATAATTCCTTGCAGGCATTACATGTTTTGTGATAGGAAATACGCTGCCATGTCTGTCTTTAGGGGCTGTTGTGAGCTTTGGAACAAAGGGTTTGCTGTAGCAGGAAGCTGCATTGTTGCCTGTGTGGCAGGCTGTCTCTGGGGAGGTTTTTGGGCCAGCACTAAAGCAAAGGCAAAAAAATATTTTGTAATTTGAGTTGCTCTGTGAGGTATGTAGGTAAAGTTCATATGGTGCAGCTGGTGGAGTTGATTACAAGGAACAGTAGCCTTCAAACTCAGGTGTGCTAAAGTAGGTTATTCATGTATAATATATGTATTCTGTGACACTTCCTGGGGTTCAGAAGTTTTTCATACGTAATTCTGTCCAGAACACTAAAAATAGGCACTAGATGAGATTTTCCAGGAGTTAAATGTGTTGGTATACCTTCTTGCTGTTGTGGTGATGCTAGTTCTACGTCCCAGTTGTTTACAGGCATCCAGACCTGCTCCTGGTTGAATGCTTGCCTGCTGTGGTAACTGCAAGTGTTCTTTGATAGAGAAGGTTGAGATTTTAATCGCAAAGTTAAGAGTTGAAACAAGCTTGTTTGCTGTTTTTCAATGTTAAATGAAATTTTTGCTTCCTAGCTGTTTGTGAAAAAAACCCCAAACAAAACCCCAAGAAAAATGCCCCAAAGGCTGTCTTGAGTCCAGTTAATATTAACCCTAAATTATAGATAGTAAACTTAAATTATAGATAGTAAACTATAATCTGAACAGAGTCAGTTTAGAGATGTTTATAGTACTCCAAAGATGATCTGGGGAAGCTTGAGAGAATTTGGATGACTCTGTTTTCTCCCATTGCCTCATTCTGTTGTGTCCTTGCATCCCCCAGCGCTCCGCAAAGATCTCCAGCCAAAACCCTTGAAGGCAAGTCTTTCTTGCTGCTTTTTTGGATGGACAGGACCACTATTTTTTGATCTTACAAAGGGCAAACTAGCAAATATCTAGGTATATTTCCACTTTTCCTATTCAAAGGGCAAACTGCCTAGTGACTAGGTATGTTTCTAACTTTCTTGTTCAGTCAGGTAGTTTCAAAATGGAGAAACCTATTCCTTGTTCGCCATGTTCCAGGGACCAGAGTGTAAGTGCATTAATGCTGTGCTGTTTCATTTGCTTTTTTTGGTGGGTGTCAATTCAATACAGAAGAAACACCGATCTGTTCCTAGGGAGCAAAGTTGAGTGCTGTTCAGTGGGTGTCAGTAAGCTTCACTAATTGTTTGTTTGTCCTTTCCAGAGTTCTGTGGAAAATGCTAACACTGCACAGTCGCTGGCTGGTTTACTAAATAAATGCAGAACCCCTCAAGGACAAAGACTAGTTAACCAGTGGATCAAACAACCACTTATGGACAAGAATAGAATTGAAGAAAGGTAACAGTATGATGTGTTTGATAGACTTACACAACTTAGTAACTATGTTAAAGAAGGCTCATTCTTTTTAAGCGCAAAATACTGCAACCAAGAAATAAGGGTGGTTGGAGGTGTTTGTGTGCTATCCTCTAACACACTGTAGTTAAACAGAGCAGAAAACTTCCCGTGACATGCAAATTGACAGGTTACTGTTAGATTAAATGCTTTTTACAATTATGACATTTTAAAGAGGAGGTATGATATGTTTAGGTGGTGAAATGATTCATGCTATAGGCTAAAGCAATGTAGCAGCCACTTCCTAATTATTATTCATACTGCAAATGCTCAAGTCTGTGTAATAATATTTTTATGTCATTTTCAGTTTACCAATTAAAAAAAAATCAACGAAACACCCAAACAATTAAGCAGTAGTGACTATTTCCAGAAAAAATTGTCTTTGCAGGTGGGCACTCTTACCATATCTTGCCTAAATATTGTGGCCCAAATATGAGTGGTCCTTTTCTTTCTTGCTCTTCCATACTGCTGCCGGTCACCATATGTCTGCCCTCCCAGTAGATAGCAGTATCTGTCCATAAAAGCCTTAGAGAATCTGGGAAATCTCTGCTGAGAATGTGCAGATAATTCTCAGTCCTTCAAGAAAACTGCAGTTTGTATTCCTACTGTGTGTGTGTTTATCTCTTGATTATGTTCACCATGCAAACAGAAGTTACTCTTTTTTAAAACTTGTGCTAAATATAGCTATATTCTTATCATCTAAAACTAAACTTCATACAACTCAAGTGAACAGCAGGTTAATGCATCGCAAAATGTATGTTAATGTGTATCTTGACAAAGCAGAAGAGGCCAGAAAACTGAATTTAATTTTGATACCTTCTCTAAGACTCATACTTCAGTAAGGCATTACAGGTATGTATATGCTGTTGGGCTTTAGCACAGATCACTACTACCAAAAAAGAAATTTTGGCTTGGGCACAGTGACGTTTAAACAAGTTATGTGAAGAGTAGTTTTCTCTCTAGGTTTGTAGAGACTGAGTTATTCTGCTTCTCTTCAACGAATTTTTCTACTTTCTCTAATAATTTACAGAATGGTACCAAGTAACTTATCAGAGCACACCTAGAAATGTTACTAATGTGCCACTGAAATATTTGTTCCCAGGTTTATTGAATGTTGTATTTTATTCTCATGTGTGTTACAAGAGCTTTCATCATTAGTCCTTGATTATGTGCTCAGGATCATCTGTTTCTGTCAGTTTTGGATCCTAAAATCTAAGCCAACTTTAATTTTATGGTTATATTGGTCTTAAGATTTTGAAAGTTATTACTCCCATTTGTAGTTTCCTTATGTCAAAGTAAATATTGGAAATTTTAGCTTTTGTATTGGACTTCCTTGCTCATTACTGTGCATCAGAAGTCCTGCAAGTTTGGAAGAGAGACAGTGTTTTCTTTATAAAGCTGGGGTTAAATTATAGTCAAAAAATGTCACCTTACCTGTTTTGTAGAGGTTATGATCATCTCCACATTTTGTCTTGTGATTCTGTATCGCTAATGTTGACTGCATTTAGGAAAAGCTATATTTAAGGGAGGAGGGGAGTAATTCAATGGAGTTAAGCTCTTAGTGAAGCTTGTAAAAGTTTGTGAATCCAAGCGTTACAAGGTTGAAAGAGATCCATTGATACCCTCCTGTATCTTGCCCAGCCACAGAATCATCGGGGTTGCAATTTCTTAAAAGTAGTTCGTTTTAATCCGTATTTAAGGACGCTGAAATACTATAGTCATGCTTTTCAATTTATTAATAGAATCACAGAATCATTTGGTTGGAAAAGATCTTTGAGATCATAGAGTCCAACCGTACCTGTCCATTACTAAACCACGTCCCTAAGCACCACGTCTACCCATCTTTTAAATACCTCCAGGGATGGGGAGTCAACCACTTCCCCGGGTAGCCTGTTCCAATGCTTAACAACCCTTTTGGTGAAGAAATTTTTCCTAATGTCCAATCTAAACCTGCCCTGGCACAGCTTGAGGCCATTTCCTCTTGTCCTATCACTTGTTACCTGGGAGAAGAGACCAACACCCACCTCACTACCCCCTCCTGTCAGGTGGTTGTAGAGGGCAATAAGGTCTCCCCTCAGTCTCCTCTTCTCCAGGCTAAACAACCCCAGTTCCCTCAGCCGCTCCTCATCAGCCTTGTGCTCCAGACCCCTCACCAGCTTGGTTGCCCTTCTCTGGACATGTTCCAGCATCTCAATGTTCTTCTTGTAGTGAGGGGCCCAAAACTGGACACAGTATTCGAGGTGCAGCCTCACCAGTGCTGAGTACAGGGGGAGGATGACTTCCCTGCTCCTGCTGGCCACACTATTCCTGATACAAGCCAGGATGCTGTTGGCCCTCTTGGCCACCTGGGCACACTGCTGGCTCATATTCAGACGGCTCTTGACCAGCACCCCCAGATCCTTTTCCACTGGGCAGCTTTCCAGCCTCTCTTCCCCAAGCTTGTAGCGCTGCATGGGGTTGTGACCAAAGTGCAGGACCAAGCACTTGGCCTTGCCTGGGGAACACCACTTGTGATTGGCCTCCGACTGGATTTAACTCCATTCACCAGCACCCTTTGGACTCTGCCATCCAGCCAGTTTTTTACCCAGCCAAGAGTATGCCTGTCCAGACCATGGGCAGCCGGTTTCTCCAGCAAAATGCTGTGGGAAATGGTGTCAAAGGCTTTGCTAAAGTGCAGGTACACATCCACAGCCTTTCCCTTGTCCACTAAACAGGTTACCTTGTCATAGAAGGAGATCAGGTCAGTCAAGCAGGATCTGCCTTTCATAAACCTATGTTGACTGGGCCTGATCATCTGGTTGTCCTGGCTGTGTTGTGTGATGAAACAGCAGCGTAGCTAAGCCCATCTTAATGCGTTCAAGCTGCTTTCAAGTGCTACTTTGAATGTAGTTCTCTGGCTTTGGGATAAAAGCAATGTATTTTACTCGTAAACTGCTGGTGTGCCATCTTCCCAATCTTAATGGTGTTCAAAGCGTGTAGGGCTGTTCTTTTTTTAATCCAAAGGAACAAGCATAATAGGAGAAGCTGTTAGTGGGACTGATGAGATGTACCGACAGATTCAAATACCTTTGGGAAGATTGGCAGTTGCCAAGTTATTTTCTATATTGTCTACTGTATGTAGTGGCTGTTTTAAGAATTACAAACTGCAAATCAGAGCATATAGATACTTTGAGAAGGAAATATCTGGACTTTACTATTCACAGAAAAGCAGTGCTTCCTTTGTCATCAAGGTGAGTTACTGAGTATAAGTGTGCCACGTTAAAGTACCCCATTTAA
Organism: Egretta garzetta; assembly: GCF_000687185.1. Taxonomy (NCBI): domain Eukaryota; kingdom Metazoa; phylum Chordata; class Aves; order Pelecaniformes; family Ardeidae; genus Egretta; species Egretta garzetta. Next base: position 2,360,052 of record NW_009258621.1, read on the forward strand.
CACTAACCAGTGCAAGCTTCTTATCAAACTGGGCTAAACTACCCACGTTGGACTGATGTTAGATGACGGTGTTTTGGAGTAAGCCTGTTGTTTTGCTAAGTCAGGAGGTATTTTGACTTAACTTTCATTCCGGTAGTGTAGAATGGATGTCTGACTTGTTTATTTAAAAACCTTGGAAGTTAGGCTCTTGCACCCCTCTGCTAGGACCTGTAGATGGTGCAAGTTATCTTTTGGAGCTAAGTGGACCATCTTGCAGTAGTTTGTAACCTGCAATGTGGTGTTAACATTTTTGGATAAATAGAACACGCTGTTATGTCACTAGTCCATATTAACCATAGATACAGTAACAACCCAAATTAATGTACATAGTGCCTATGCTTCAGATAAAATAATGTTTATCTGCTGGAACAGCTCCTAATGAGAACCGAGAAAACAGGGGTTCCTGGTACTTGTCTGTCTTGAAAGATGTGGGGTTCTGCCCATGTCTAGCTGGTTTTCCATGATGGAAAAAAAAATTATCAGTCATAAGCATACAAGATACAGCCCTGCTTCTCTCATGTGGTGTGTCCAGAAGGCAAGCACACGAGGTTCTTGCTCCTTGCCTTATTCTGAAATTAAAATGTAGTTGCAGGGACAGGAAATGCAAATACATCTATTAATTGCATAACACAATTGACTGTAATAAAATAAGAAACTTTGGGGTATAATGTTTCTTTTTCAGATTCTGGAAAGTCTTGAGAAACATGGCACAATGTAAAATACTGCTTGTTGTGCCCTGAGAAGGGAACTTGTGCTGTATATATTTATTTTTTCCTATGTTTTGGGGGAAACTCTGACACTTATGCATAGCACAAATATGAAATTCCAGCTGATTTTTTTAGTCCTGTAGTAGGAAAGGCGCAGGGGTCTCCATTCCAGAGGAGTTACAGGCTCTACTGTAACATCACTTGCTCTGATACAAGCCAGTTTTGAGCTTTTTCTCTTGCATTCCTAAATACTGTGCTGCATGGGGGCCAGATTGTAGAAACCAGTCATATCTCTAGCAGAGACAGAAAGTAATAGATTTAGGAAGTTTGAGGTGAATCAATGGCTAGCAGGGTAAAATTTCCAAGTTTGTAGAACATTCCCATGAATCAGTCTTGAATGACAAAGTAGCAGCTTGTTTAAAAAAAAAAAAAAAGCAAGCAACTTGTTGCTACCTAGTGTAGGCAGGCTTGAGTGCCTTTACAGGGCTTTATTTAGTAATAAGTTAACCTAACATGCGCTTTCTCTAGCAGGGAAATGGAGGGAGAGGGTGGGGTAATGCATATGGGATAGCTCAGAAGCTGTGGGATTGGGGGGGATCACCTCGGGTGCACGTGAATGCACCGCGGGGTGAGAAAAGGCCAGGTGAAATGAGAAGTCTGTGTGCAGGCCCATGATCTCCCTCGGGTCGCAGAAATGTGGTCAAGCAACCGGAGTGCTGTAGTGCACGCTCTTTACGAAGGCTGGGCAAAGAAGATGGAGGGCTTGTTTTTTCTGCAGGGCTATGGCCTGAATGCACAGAGAGCTCTGCTGCATAGAGAGCAGCAGACCCATCAAGAGCTTCCCAGCCAGGATTATGGGATGGGCAAGGTGGGGGGATGTTATGGTGAGCATCTGCAGCACACCTGCCCCGTCAAGATGAAGAAGTGGACAAAGCCACCTTGAGACAATAGGAAGAAACATGATCGTAGGCCCTGGCTCTGTTGGAGGACTTGAACCACCTTGCGAAACTTGCATCTTTGCACGTTCTGGCAGACAAGTTGGCAGTGTGCCCTTGCAGTGGTGAAGGGTGACCACGCACTGGGCTCTGCTAGTTAAGAACAGGTGGAGGAACATGGTGGTTCACATCTGCTTGGTAGCTGTGAGGCTGTATCTGGGGTACTGTATCCAGTGTGGGGCTTTGCCGTACAGGCAGATGGACAAACAGGAGCTGGTCCAGCGGAAAGGGTCTGAGCAGGATCGTGGTCTGCGGTACGTGGTGTATGAGGAGAGGCTGAGGGCGCTGGGTTTGTAGCCTGGAGAAGAGATGCCTAAGGGACAGGCCTAACTGCTGGTCTTAGCTCTCTAGTGGGTGGGAGTCAGAGAGAAGGTGAAGCCAGGCACTTCTTGCAAAGACACAGCAAAAGCACGAGGCAAAACAGACACCAGCTTCACCAAAGGACCCTACAGCTGGATATAAAGGAAAAAAAAATCTTCACCGTGGGGATGGTGAGACTCTGGAATGTGCGCTGAGAGAGATGGAGGGATCTCTGTTCTTGTTCAGTGTTCAACTGAAATTAGCCTTGTTTTGAGCAAGGGCTGGAACTAGAGGCCCCGAGTTCCCTTCCAACGTAGATTGTTCTGCGATAGGTTTTCCCTACTTTTGTGTTCTTTTCTAACCTGCAGCTGTCCCTGCAGAGCATTGCAGATAGGCTTTGTTGCTTCTGTCATTGTGGTTAGCAACTCTGGAAGGACCTTCGGTACTTTTCCAAGTACAGGTCAGTACTGCTTCACAGACTGATTTCAGGCAGTTAAATTAGTAGGTGGTGGCCTGCGTCCTCAGTAAGGGAGGGGAGAATGTGACTGACTTGGACATTTGTCTAAATGGGTTAATTAAAATGCACTTTAAATGCTGGGAGTGCCCCTAATGCCTGTAAAGAAGCTTCTGAAATACAGGTTGAATCTGAGCTAGTTGGAAGACAGAAGTGTGATTTGTTATTGTCACTCAGATCATGATGCAATAAATATTTTGCATGAAAGGAGTTGTTCCAGTGACGTAAAAATGGTGTTGGCTTCGCAGTAAGCCTCTAGAAATGTTAGAAAAATGTCACCTTTGTCATTCCAAAAGTTATCATCTCTTAAGTCCCCTAGAGAAATGTTTAGAGCTTGAAGCTCTCAATGCTGCTGGTTTAGCCCTCTCCTCTCCATTCATCTAGGTTTACTATTTTCAAAACTAGTAGATAATCTGTATTTTCATTTGTGTTTGTTTGTAAAACTGAGGTTGACAGTGAATGCTGCCTAGAAATGTTAAACAAAATCTCTACTAGTCAAGCATATGTCACATAGGCCACGTTTAGGAAGGACTTGCCATCAAAATCCCAGGCGCCTGAAACCTATTAAAAAGCTTAGATTCTTGTGTTGCAAGAGACTTATTTTTAGGTTTTTTGTTTGAGGAGGGAAGGAAGGGATGTAAATAAGAGCTGAAAAAAGACTCATGTCACCCTCAGGTGTGGGAAAGACAGTGTTGCTGTTTCAGCTGGAGAAGTGCCTAAAAGCTGTTTGTATTCCACACGTTATCCAAACCGTTTATCCTCTAGGTCAAGGATCAGCAATCAGCATTGCAAATCTGTAAATTATAGGTGGCATTCAGTGGTACAGCACTGGAGCAGGTAGTCATAGTATCTCCTGGTTGATACTTCCAGCTCGCCCACTTCATCCTGACAAGTCCTCACTTGGTGCAAAATAAATAGAAGGATTAAGCTTTTAGTCAGTTTCTTTTGCATCTGAATTTTGAGGCTCAAGGGAAATGAAAGTTAAACTAAAATTTAGTTGAAATGTCAAATTGGTTTTCAGATTTTTAAGAAATAATCAAATCGCTATTTATTTAGGGAGATGGGAATCTGTAGCTGCCATACTGTTCTTTTGCTCTCAGCCTGCCAAGAGGAGGTGGATGGTAATTACTGCAGTACTTAAATTTTACTTAGAATCTGTGTTTAATTATTCAGGATTTTTTTTTTTTTTTTTTAAAATCACAGCCCTAAGTTAATTAAGTTTCCAGTTAAAGAGTGTGACCATATGAAAACTTTTACTATGTACCTGTGCAAAGCGCTCTCGTTTGTCGCAGTATCCTTGGTGGTCACTAATTTGAACACTGTATACAGGAATATGGTATATTCTTGAAAGAACAGTGAATATATTATTGTTTCTGCTCTGTTTAATTTATAACCACAAACATTAGAAAGGTGGCATGTTAGGAAACTGCAGTGGAAGCTCTTGGCAAGGTAATTTTGCCTTGACTTGTAATTTAATTTTGTTTGTCATGTATAAGGGTTGTAAAAGTCTTTAATGTTTTGTTTACATGTAGTTTTGAGTTTCTCCTCTGTACAGAATGAATGCAAATGAAGAAATACTTGTTTTTTATGGCAAAGAAATAGAACTTGTTCAGTATGTTCTTAGTCTGCACTAGTGTAGGGAAACACACAGGTTAGCAATTTAGAAGAGTATTAGTGTTGATGGAGTGTAATAAACATAACCTCTTAATTTTAAAAATGTATGGAAACTTGCAAGGAATAAAACACTTAGGAAAAAAAAAAATGGAAATTTTCCTCAACTGTCTCTAGCCTTTGAAGACCATGCAGTAATATTGTTTTTATCACTGCATCCCCAAATGCTGTATTTAATTAAAAAGGAAGGCTGGCACAAGACTCTGCAGTGTGAGGCATTATGCTGAGAAGTGGCCTTAGCTGCCTTCCATCCCCAGTTTCTCTGGAAAGTTTTGGGTGGGGCAGTTTCACTGTATGGAGTTTACGAACTTGCCCATGACTGTACGGTACTCAAGTTCTTCCTCTGCCATCTCCGTTGTTCTTTGTTATCATATAAGAAATAGTGGTTTATTAGTAATTCTTAGAGGATGGCCATTTTTTTTTCCAGAAGCCTAAATACTATGTTGGTGGAATGGCATTGTTTAAAAAAAACCAAACAAAAAAAAGGCATGTGAAACTGGTTGTTCTTGTCTTTATTTAACTTAGGCTATTTTCGCCTTCATGTCCTTGACACTTGTTCGCACTATCTGTTCTGTATGTAGGATTTCCTTGGTCTTCAGTGGTCAGAATTCAGTGTGAAGTTTTTTAGTTTAGTTTTGACTCTTATGCATCATGCAGCAACCTGTGACAGAGAATTGTTTTATAGTTCGCTGACACTGTAACTATTTTTATCAGAAGGTGTAGTCCTGCTTCCCTGACTCTGGCTTATCACCAGTTCCCTTGTTATGGCACTGGCACTCGTGTTTGTGTAGCTGCTTGGTTCATCTTTTGATGGGGACTGAAGCATGCTAAAATAATCAAGGGTGTAATGTAGTATAGCGTCTAATCCAGTAAAACTAGGCAGTTGCCAAAAGGGGCAATCCCATGTCCCCTTTCTGGCCTTCAGCTCCTGCTGCTCCCTTTTTTTGGTCTGAAAGCTACAGAATAATTTGGTTTGTTCACTGATGAAAACTAATCCATGAAAAAGTGAGGGGAAAGTTGCCATCTAAAATTAATCCTTTTGCTCCTCCACAGCTGGTCCATGACCTGCTATCATCATAAACATGAGGAGATTAACATCTTCTCAAATGCAGATCAAGCAATACCAAAAACCTGTTCTTCAGATTTAATGATCTGGCTTGTAAGTGTTTGCTTTCTCTTGGTATCTTGACTTTTTTAGAGCTTACGTTAATTAATTTATATTGTGAGTTGGATTACCAAACTTACTACAGGAGGGTAAATTGGATATCTGCCTATCCTCAACTTGGAAAAGTGTTTGAATCTGTGGAATGGAGTTGTTCACTACCATTGCTCAATAAACCTGCTGCCTTTCTGACAAATTCACTGTGAAGATGCTACTTGAATATTTTTTAACTCCTGCAGAAGACAGACTATGGAAATTTTATTAAAAATAATGTATGCATGGAAATAATAAATCAAGTTGCTTGTAACGCTGGTAAAGACAGAAAACATGTCTCTGCCAAAGTGTTTAGGAGATACTTAGAGAATCTTGTTTTATTGAAATATCCTCTTACTACTTTTGTCTGTAAAGTTCCTTCAGGGTAAGAGACCATTTAGTCCAGCAAGGTTGTACTGGGGTTTTGCGGTGGGAGAGGATTTGCCGTGTAAAACATCTTACATTCAAAATTCAACTTTGCTGATGGATCTTCTGTATGTTTTTTCTTCAGTAAGCATAAGTGTTTAAAAGTTGGAAACAGTGTTTCTCATTTTGTGAAGTAGCAGGTTGCTGTAAGGTGTGAGTTTTCACTTTTTATCCCAGCTCCTCTTCTGTGGAGCTGTTTAATTCTTTAAGGGTAATAATTCTGGTGAATCAAATCTAAATAGTGCTGTTACTCTAGTCCGAATGGCAGTTCTCAGTAATAATTAAATAAACTTTACTTTTATTTGAGAAACATAACTTTGGAGAAATGTAAGTGAAGGTTTATTTTCCTTTTCTGTAACTTGGATAGCTGGCTTTTACTGTAAGTGACATACCCAGGCCGTGGCATGGGAAATAAGATGCTTGGTTTCACTTTTAACTGTGGCTGGGGTGATTGTGTAGGTTGGATGCACAGGTGTATGAAAGTTGCTTTAGAATATGGACAGGAACAACACTACTTGCTTTAAATTTTTTCGTATTTTCAGGACCCAAGTCTTGTGGAGCAGGGCTGGTCTGCCATGGGAGCGTGAAGCAGTCCCAATAGCCAAGTGAACTTGGTGGTGGGAGGGAGATGCCTCTTTGGGTCCCTGCTGCAGGGCATAGCTGGCCTTCCGTCCTATCTGGAGAGAAACAGTGGGACCCTTGACAAGCTGTGGTCATAACCTGCCTGCAGAAATGCTGCTGAAGATCCCTCTCCTGATTGCTCCGCAGCACAGCTTGCAGCCTGCGGCTCTTGGCCGTGGGAAGAGATAGGTGTGTGGTAGTACCACCACGAGCGCTGCCCGCCTTGCCTTGTAAATGAAGAAAAAAATGTTTCCTTTCTGCTTCTCCTACTTTTCATCGTAGGGAGCTTGTGTCCGTGCCTCAGAGCCCTGCGGTTCTTTGCTTTGACATGCTTTCTGGCTAGGGGGGGCAAAGCGAGCTCTGCTGGTGTGCTGCCGCTTTATTTGCGTATGCTTCAGAATGGTGCCAGGCACTCCCTCCCTTCAGGGTCTAAAAATATTGCTGTTGCAGCAGCCTGCTTCGGGAGCAAGATCTCAATTGCATCAAGTGATACCTTGCTGGCAAGGATAAGACCCAAGATTTTGTTTTTCTGCTGAAGAATTGTTTTCTTCTTTACCTTGCCGAATCAGCTGGGGTTGGAATATGTCTAAACACTTGTGCAAAAAAAGCGAATTATGTGTAACCTATTTCAGAATAAATAAGATGCACTAAGTATCTTTGGGGAAGGAGACATTATATTGGAGTTAATGATGCTTTTTGTGAGAATCCTGTTGTTTGGGGGTTTGTTTGGTTTTGGTTTTGTTTTTTTTATTCCGAGCTCATTAGCTTGCAGCCTTACAGTCAATACCTAACAGCTTCCAAAGCTTTGCTTGAGTGTTCTAGAAAATAGTTATTTTGTGCCTGGTACCCCTGATTTAATCTCAGGGCTTTAATTTTCTATCTCTGTGCTTTGACATAATACTCAAATGGTATATGCAGGAATTCATGTAGGGTG